>NW_005054297.1:9676043-9712122 GCF_000277835.1 Geospiza fortis | reverse complement strand
GGGAAAGAGGGGAAAACTGATTTTGGAAATGGTGGAGTTGCTACACCAGTAGGTGGAGGATTGCCCTGAAGCACAAACACCAAAGCCAGTGCTTTGAGCCAGTTAAATACTCTTGCTGCTTGTGGGCCGTATTTTTCCCCATGCCTATCCAGATATATCTGTGGCTTGCAGGGTGCTGGATTGTAGAATTGATCCAATTCCAAAGCAGTTTTTCCAGGTAAGTTTTCATTTGGATCAGCGTGACTGGTGCAGTCACCTACTACCCCCTCTTCTTTCACAGAAGCTCTGTGATAATACTGGGGTGAACTATTACTTGCAGTGACAGCTGAATTTGGGACACTGTGTTCATTGAGTTTAACCTTACTAAATCAACTTCTCAGTCATTAAACTGCGCCCTGAGATTGTGCTGAAGTAATCTCACCCTCACCTGCCATTTTTACAGCCATGTAATAAGCTGGTTCAAGAAGCAGATATATCTGAAAAGTAACCTGGGCAGAAAATGGGATTTTTCAGTAGTGTCACTTATCAGGCTCGTAAGTGCTGGCATAATGGAGGGACAGATCTGGCAGATTTGGGTTGACTCACACAGCTGTGAAACTACAGCCTAAGAAATTCTACGAACACCTCTCCACCCCCTCTATTTGTGAGGCGGTATCTGTAAACAAAATGAAGTGTGTCCCTTGTTTCAGGGAGCTGCAAATTCTCAGCATGATGTACTGGCCTTCCATGTCTGAAAAAAGAAGCTAAGAAACAGAGGGAAATGTTCTCTGGTTACAAACAGTTGAGATCAGTGCTGAGTTTATACACAGGTGTGTGGATTTTGCTGGCACCAGTAGTTTTGAACAAGCATGAATGTTGGGAAATCCTCGACAAATTTTCTAATGTTTAGCTGAGTAACTGCAGTAATAGATACCATTCATCCTAATACATAATTGCTTTCAAAATTAATTGATTTTATATTTGAATTCAAAATTAATGTAGTAATAGTAGAGAGAAATACTTAGATAACACCTCTTCTTTCTCTAGGATTGTTTGGTTTTCTCTTTTATTGTCTGTCCTGTTTGTACAAAAGAAGGAATTTGAGGTTTCAGTGTTTTTTCAGGCTTCCCTAAGCATGATGGCTCTCAGTTGTGTACCAGTGTTATGGTTGTGAGATGCAGTCAGTGTTGTTTAGACTGGTCTTCTCCTGTTCTGTAGTCCAAACTACTGAGTCTTATGCTATGAGTTGAACTAGAGTAGGCGGCACAGGCCAGTGCTTGCAAACAGATCTGTCTTCATGCTGGCTCTGATTCTTAATGTTTTCCCTTCCTACTGCCTGCCGTAGTTGTTCTTTAAACAAAGACGTGTGCTAACTTCAGGATGCGTCGGTCTGTAGGGGAGTAACTGCATGCATACCTACACGTAGACAGAGATGAATCTTTTATTTCCACATAATCACACATAATGCAAAAAAAATATTGTGCTATCCAGCAGATAGGCACCATAAATAGCTTTCTCCCCCAAGCATGAACTGATAAAATGCAAGTAGTAGAATCTTCTTTTTGTGTGTATGTCATATCAAAGCCAGTTATTTACACTCCACAGGGCTTATAGCAGGAATAGACTCCAAGTTTACTCTTGCATGTGAAGCACTTCCCAAATTATTCATAGAAAGAGCTCTTCTCCTTTAACTTATTTAAGTAATATTTTTTACACTTCAGGAGCTGAGAGTTGTGCAGAACATATTAAGGACTCCTTGATAGGAGTCCCAAAAATCCAGCTGCTATTGAAAGATGTTTGAACTTAATTTTGTTTATTCTTCTTAGAGTCAGTGTTTGCAAGGAGTTTGCAATTTTTTAGTGGTTATATGCATCAAAAATCTGTAGTTGCCAAACTTGAGCTGATGTTGGAGCTGAATTTTGCCTGCTTTTCTAGTAGCAATTTGTTTGTATATGGAAACTTCTGTGAAAATAGTGTGGGAATGTTGCCAGAAACTTTTGGATAAAATTATGTAGATAATTTTGATTATACAAATCCTTACTTTGAAATAATTTGATTTCATTTTATATCATTTGGTTTGTGGCTTGTTGGGTTTAATTGTTTCATTTTATATTGAAGTAAGCCCTTACTGGTACTCTTCAACTCAGGAAACTTCAAAGTAATGGTTAAGAAATGAATGCATGGATATGCTTTACATATATTCAGATCTGAGTAGTAAATTGGGATTCCTGGAGTTCAGTCTTTTTGTTTGTATATAAATTCTGGAGAACTTAAGTGACTCTTGATTCAAAATTCTGTAATTACGTGGCAAGTCTTTGATAGTATATGAAAAAAATCTGTGAGTAACTGAAACCGTTCATGACCAGTGGATCAAATATTCAGAGGTTTGACCAGCACAAAGAAATTTGGGTACATTTATGGGAAGGTAGATGGAGGCTAATACTTATTTTACTCTAAACTTTTTTTGTGCTGTCTTAATCCTGACCAGAATGCTTGTAAAACCATCATACTGAAAATGAGGGGAAAAGATATTCTGGGTTTCCTGAGCTTCTCTAAGACTGCTGACTAGGAGATGCGCTTTCTCACCCGAGAGAAGTGATAAATAGGTACAAAATGCTTACGTTTATGCAGTGATGGAAAACCACTTTTCCTACTGCTTGGGTTCTCAGTACCTGACTCACACAAGAATCAGCTGTCTTCTGACCGCTGAAGGCAGCTCCTAGGCAAATTCAAAACAAATACTGTCAACAGTATGCAGGTGGCCACTGCCTGATTTGTGTGTTACCACATGATTTTACCATTTTTTAACCCTATATGTGATGATTTAACCATTTTTTAACCCTATATGTGATCAGTCAGAGCTCTGGCAAAAGAAAGATGCCTAAAGTTAAAGTATAACAAGGCAATGTTATATCAAATGGGCAGCAGGAAGCATTTCCCTCTGTCCTTCAATTTTCTTAGGTGGATTGTTTCCCTTTGATACTGCTTTTTGGTCCTTAGTACAGGCAGTACTTACCTTCAATGGGGAAACTGCCAATAGTGGAATCTGAGAGTAACATCTTTTGGCCTCTCTCCTTCGTTAGGAATTTGAGCCCCATCTGAATTAGTGTTAACTCACTCTGCTCTCTACATCTGGAACAGAGTTCTGTAATCAATCTCATAATGAATGTATCAGTATTTTGGGACTATGGAATAAAAATACTGAAGCATTTTCCTCAAGATCAGTTACTTGGTTAGCATCTGCTTGTTTCCACCTCCACCATTCTCCCATAAAATTCATAGTAAAATATTAGGTCTCAGCCATTTTCTTGAAGGTGCTAGGTGGCTTCAGTTTAATGTTTGAGTTTTAGGCACTAAAGATTGTAGTTGACAGGTTTTGTTTCCTGACCATAAATATTAGCCAACAGCATTTTTAGCATGTCCAGTGAATTCTTGCAGCTGTAGAAGACTATTGCATACCTCTACAATTTGTAGGCCAAAGTGCATTCTGAAGTTTGCTTTCCTCACTATGAAGATGAGTTGCGAAATGTGGGCTACTGTTCTGAGATCACTGCAGCTGAGCAAGTGAAGTTAAATCTCTGTAATTTTTGAGTCAGAGAAACAAAGATAATTTTAAAATGAGTTGTTATTTTGGTTTCAGGCCACATCAGTCCAGTACTATTGATGAAGTGGCTGCTTTCTATGTGTTCCGGGCAATCATAATTTTTTGTGCTGAAGCTTGGTGCATTCTTTGTAAACTTCTCAAATTTCTCTTTGACACTGTGTCACAGATACAGATATTTGTGAAGTGACTGAATCCTGTGCCACTGGATACCAAATTTATGTTCATGGTTGGGGTACATTGTTTCAGCTGTCTGATCTTAGAAAGGGAATCAGATGAATTTTCCAGCTCTTTCAAATGAAGGCAAAAGTTACTCACTGTTGCAGAGCATGTGCTATCTTGAGACACTGCATCTGTTGTGCTGGAATTTACTGAATGAGTTTAAAAAACTCAGAAACTGTAAAAATTAGTGGGTAACAAGCATTTCTAATGAAGTATTGAACTAGATGTTAAAGTCATTTAAGGGGTATAACCTCAAGAACCCCTCTGAAGTCTCGCCTTCTGTGTGGTTTCATACTTTCAGCATGGAAATTTCTCAAATTTTGGCATGGTGAGGATAAGTGATTTTTCTGGATGACCATGCCAAAGTGTTTTGCAAACACAGAGCTCCTATGCCTTAAGTTTTTTTAAGTGTGCTGGACCTTCAGAAATTTTGTGTGATTCCTGTTTTAGACATTGTTTATGAGGATATTGCTGGCAGCTATTTAAATTGTATTTGGTACTTGCAGGTTGGTGATTTCAGCACTTTAGTTTAGTGAAATGTTATTTTCAGCTAAATTCAGCATCATCAATTGTGAGACTGAACTTGAATATAATGTATTTAAATACATAAATTAAGCATTAAATATATAAGATGTATTCTTTAATAAAAAATGACTTTATCTGAAGTCTCTTTCTAGCAGAGCAAAGAAATGGCAGTGCTCTCTGATTTTTAGGAACTCAGTGAGCTTTCAGTTTTTCAAAAATGAAGTTTTAGTACAAGACACTCCTTATTGGAACTTCTTAAAAAACGTCAGTCACTTAAAGAACATTTTTGAAAATGTTCTTTAAAAAAAAAGTCTTGTATTAACACTTTATGTCTGATACCCTGCCTGCTTCTTACAGTATAGGCAGTAAGAAAGAAACTTCACAAAATCAGTAGCCATAAAACTGTGATTACACAGGAGGAATGTTGAGGGACAGGTACAGCAGTTACGGTCATGTTCTAGCTATCTACAAGGAAGGTATTTGATGGAACTGATAGGCAAAATAGTTACAGAACTCTTATGATGGAAATGAGGAGTTACTTAAGTTCTCAAAATACTAGAGAAAAATTCCAAGTCAAGACTTTATTAGCCTGACCTTAAAATAACTGCAGAAAATCAGAGCAAAGCCACTGCTCTATGTGACATATCCTCTAAAACAATATTGCTAGTCCAGAAAGGTATATTAGAGCTCTCTAAAAGCAGGAATTTGATTTTTTTTTCTTTAATTAGGTAAGAAAAAGTCATGGTTTTATAAACACAGTACATATTCTGTATTTGGGATAATTTTTAATTAGCTCAAGGTTACTATATTGCTTGAAAAGACTATTAAAATGTTTAACAAAGTTAGACACAAGTGAAAACATAATCCTGTTGCTGATTGGGTGTAAATGTCAAGACCCAGCAAATAAAAACAGGTATTATACAGAGAGACAAACTGTATTTTTGTTTTTTTGGTTTGGTTTGGTTTTTGTTGTTGTTGTTGCTTTTGTGTCCTTGCCTATTTATTGGACTTACAAATGCACATTACTCCCATGCTCAAAATGGAGAAATCTACATATAGTATCATAAAATAAACAGTAAAAACATTGAAACAAAAATCTTAAATACTGTCCTGTAAAGTCTAGGAAAATGCTTTCTATAAATAATATGATTTCATTTGATTTGAAATATTTCCACACAAATGAAATCATATTATTTATAGAAAGCTGCAGTTATTTCAAGGTCAGGCTAGGTTCTCACATGAATTGACCCCTGATTTTCAATTCTAAGGCACAATGGAATCTGGCTCCTAAACAAACCAGAAAATTCATGTAATAACTAAAGATTATTGTCTTGTTTACCCATGGTACCATTGTTCTTATACTGTGTATGATGGCACTATATGCAATTGCTGACCATTAAACCAGTTGCAAGAAAGAAATTCTAATTTATTTCTTTTCTTACTGTCACAGATAAAAGATTTTTTTTTCTTTTAAAAGAAATAAACTGTGCAAGCAGTTAAAGTTCAACATACAAATACTTCACATAATTTTCTGCTTTGGGAGATACTCAGCTCACCGCAGTTTACAAGATTGCCGAAAGAAAAACACTTTTCTTGGAAGAAACTTTTTTTTTGTCTCAGGTATTGATTGTGTTGAGACATGTATTGGGTTTGTGTGGCCAACCTTTCATAGTGGGGACAGGCTAGAGGGGTGGCTTTGTCAGAAGCTGCCAGAAGCTTCCTGCATGTCTGGCAGAGCCAGTCCCTGGTGGCTCCAAAGATGGATGTGCTGTTGGCCAAGGCTGGGCCAAATAGAAATGGTGGTAATGCCTCTGTGGTAACAGATTTAAGAAAAAGTTATTTGTATTGATGGAAGCCAGAGAAAGAGAGGGATGAGAATATCTGAGAGGAATAACTCTGCAGACACCCAGGTTGGTGAGGAAGGTGGCAGAGGAGGTGCTCCAGGCTTTGGAGCTGGGATTCCCCTGCAGCTTATGGTGCAGCCCATGGTCAAACAGCTGTGACCCTGCAGCCCATGGAGGACCACAGAAGTGCAGGGATTCTCCTGCAGCCTGTGTTAAACACCATGGTGAAGCAGCTCTGCCCCTGCAGCCTGCAGAGGACCATGGAGATGCTGAGCTTCTCCTGCAATCTGTGGAGAGGACCCACGCTGCAGCAGGTAGATGCCTGAGAGGAGGCTGTGACCTGTGGGAGGCCTGTCTGGAGCAGGGTCCTGGCAGGGATCTGCAGACCCATGGAGAGAGGAGCCCGTGCCAGATCGGGTTTGCTGGTAGGACTTGTGAACCGTTGGGGATCCACGCTGGAACAACCTGTCCTCGAAGGACTGCACCCCATGGAAGAGTGGTGTTTTGGAGCAGTTTGTGGAGAACTGTTGCCTGTGAGATGGACTCCTGTTGGAGGAGTTCTTGGAGAACTGTCTCCTGTGGGAGAGACCCCACGTAGGAGCAGGGGAACTCCTCCTCTCCTGAGTAGCAACATGTGACAAACTTGACCATAATCCCCATTCCCTGTCTCTGCTGCTGGAGGAGGAGGTAGAGGTGGGAAGGAGGGAGAGATAGGAAGGAATGTGTTTTTAATGTTTTGCTTCTCATTATCTTGCTCTGATTTTGTTAGTAATAAATGCAGTATTTCTAATTTGAGCCTGTTTTGCCTGTGACAGTATTTGGTGAGTGATCTCTCTCTGTCCATATCTCAACTCATGAACCCTTTGTTATATTTTCTCTCCCCTGTTCAGCTGTGGAGTGATAGAGAGGCTTTGGTGGGTGTCTGGCACCCAGCCAGGAACAACGTACTACAAAACACAAGCAGGAAAAAGCTCTTTATATATGTCCTGCTTCTGGTTGACAGTCGGGAGAGTGTAGGATGTACCATGGGATGCACCTGCACCATGGTGTAGAAATACATATGGATAGAGTCTTTACAACATCAGTATTGTTGGTAGCATAGCTCTCTATGTGTGCTTAACGTGAAACCCTAACCCATGATTGGGTTGCAAGAATTGATCTTAAATAATCACTTCAAAGTGAATCCTTGCAGTAAATTCACAGTAGAAATGCAAATGCTGCTGTTTTGTCGAGCACCACCTTCTCTTTGGAAGAGGAAATGAATTAGCACACAGCATTGAGCTGGTTATGAAGAATGCTCTCTCTCACATCTGGAGGCTATTATCAAAGTGTTTGTGAAACTTCATATGGAAATGAAACTCCTTCGCCGTGGGGAATAAGGTTTGAAGAATTTGTTGGTTTTTCCCCAGCCATGTATAACACTTGCCATTATAGCTAGGGGAGGAAGACTTCTTAAGGAAATGCTTCTAACCGATGATGTCTTGAATTATCATTAGAACATTTTAAAAATAGGCTCTTTTTAGTCCCTCTGCAAAACCCTTTCTTTATTTATCAAGGTCTGTGGAAGCAAAGTTTCTGAGAATTTAGGTGACGTCGGGAATCTTCTTAGGGTATTTAAACAATTATTAGTCTTTGGCAGGAAAATTGCAAAGAATACCATTACAAATCTTTCCAGTAATAAAGACTAGATACTGCTGAGGACTGAATCACTTAAAAAAAATAAAATTTAAATTGGTGCTGTGACACCACACTTAAGTCACAGATGTGTAAGAGATGGGGAGCAGTGTGAGTATGAAAACATAATGTGCTGATAAATATGAGCACTCTTCACTATTTGAGAAGACTATACATGCATTGTTAAAATATGTGATTTGATTGTGACTATAGTTTGTGTCATAGAAAAATTGTGTGAATCAATTTAAAACTGGGATAAACAAAATACCTTAGGGATTGCAATATGATACAGACAAACTAATAATATTTCTCAATGTTTCTTGCATTAAAATAACTTTAAAAGGTCTTTGAGTAGCCAGGTATTGTCATGCATCCAAAGCTGCTTGTAAATAAAAAGTACCAAGAAATAATTTTTGTTGGTGACAAACCATACCATGACCTAATGTCAAGTAGTACTTTGCACACTTGAAAACATTTTAGCTGTTTGGGAAATGTGAAGAGGTAGGTTGGTTTTGTTCATCACAACCAAGGAGAATGTGTATTAAGTCAGATAATTTGAGTGGAGTTGATCCAGTGGGAGCTTTTAGGCTTGATGTTGATTAAAGCATGGTAAGGAATAATGAGAGGAAATAAAACTATGACTTCATGAAGTTGTAAATAAGGGAATTCTGATGCATCAGTTGAGGCTGCTCAATGAAATCTTTGACTGAACAGCTTCTGTTGAAAAACCTTACAGATTTTAGTGCTGGGTAAGGAGCCAGACAGTGAATTCTGTCTTATGTTTCCCTTCTATGAATCAGATGCCTGTGCTCATTTGCATACTGTGGGAATGTACTCTGTGCAATACTGAAGTTGTAGTGAACCTTTGCCTCCAAAGGTGTGAGATGAGGATATGATGAGAATAATAAGAGCCTGGAAGGCAAAGAAAGTGGTGGCCTGAAAAAGTAAATGGGAAACCTTTGCTGTCTCAGGTCATGGTAGAACCCCAGGAAACGGATTATTAAATTAAAATTAAAAGGTTCATTGATACATTGGATACAAGTTCTGAAAATTACTGTAGCAACACGTTTCTGTGACCTTCAATTTAAATGATCGGTGATCACATCTTATGCCAGTTTTTACTAGATAGAAGTAAAGGTAAATTTTTGGGGATCTAGTAGAATTTGGCTATCTATAGCTGCCCATTTCAGGCTTCCTGAGCTTACCACTAGTAAGGTTAAGAATTTGTGCCTCTATTGGGTTTGTGTTAAGTTTGTGCATTGGAAAGGCTTAAGTTCTTCCCTTCCTGGTCTTGGCCATTGAAGTCCAACTACCTTCTTGCTACTGGTTCTGGAATGTATCAGATGTGTCTAGAATCTAATCTGCCTGGCAGAAAACTATCTGGGCCTTTTCCCACGAGGCTTTTTGGACACATCAGTAAATTAAATTTAATCATGGAGTTGTTCAACAAGTGTGCTGGCACCGCATGGCCAGAAGCAGGGCAGGGTGAGTAATAGGAAAGGGAGAAGGAGATGGTGGCTGTAAGTGGTTAAACGGGATCTCCATGTCACGTGAAGCCAAAACCAGACCGAAATTCTCACCTGTTTGCCAACCAGTAGTCTTGGCAGTACAAAGTTCAAACCTATCTCCAGATAGCTGTGATTTTGGTTGCATGTGATCCCTCAAATAGTCATAATTTCAAAAGAAATGACAGATTATAAAGATTCCATATTGTTTCAATAGTGTGAATGCAAATGAACTTGCAGGTTGTTCTTACACAAAACATAGTGGTACCTGGTTAAACACACACAAAAAAAAAACTTGACTTGGGTTTAAAGTGCGTTTACTTGGAGGAAAAAGCACATTACTGTTGCATGTAGTTACCTATAACAGTGGTGAAGGAACTGAGGGTCTACAAAAAATGGTTTTGAATCTTCCAAATCCTACTTTAGTAAAATTTAAAATCAGTGATATTTTCTAAAATACTCCATTCTGAGCAAAATGTATTTAGACAAGGTTGTGGTGGTAAGGCATTGTAGTATTTTCTTTGCACATCATGAATCTGATTTTTCCCATGGGCTTGTTCATGGCCAAAGAGTACAAGATTTATTACGTGCAACGGTAACATTAGGATTATCTTCTGCTGGGAAGGAAGGACAGAGTTTTACTTGCTTTTGCACCACTGCATTCTTGGGAAGCATACTTTCTTGGAACTTTTCCTTGCAGCAGTCCATATGAATTGCTGTAACCAAGATGTCAATCTGATTGATTATCAATACATGACTGATTTTTGCAGAGCGAAATATTGAAGCACAATTTAAAAAGCATGTTCTAATTTGTGCCATGAAAAGTGTTTTGAATTAAGGCATCTGATTTTTCTCATTTTATTTGCCTTGTTTTCCCCCCTTCTGTTCCACGCATGTTAGTACGAGGAATCTTACAGCTTTACAACAGAACTGGAATTCTGCTGTGTGTTGATTACAAAGATATGTGGGTAATCGTACAATCCCTCTCCCAATTTGGTTACAGTTCTTGTCCTGTTTATGTGGTATTGGAATTCATTTTGTAGTTATTTAAAAATGTGTATCAAGGAAGTTACTATCTGCTCTGTATACTGTTTTTATTACAGGCAGTAATCAATCTTTCTGCTTTTTCACATGTCAGATCAATTTAATAGCTAGGTTTTTGGAGAATAGTCTGACTTGCTTGATGTAAGTAAAATAATACGGAAGATGCTGTTTCACCAATGAGAAAATAGTGGTAAATTAGCAATTTGTGACTTCTTTGCTTGTGAATGGTCAGTTGGCCAGAACTCCAAAGAAAAGCCTGGTGTAGGTCAGTCCCCAGGGGAGGAATAGCCAGTTAAACTGTTTGCCCAGTCAGGGGGTATCACTGTGGCTGCCAGCTATTCCTGCATCTTTGCATCTCATATGATACATTTGTCATCACATCTGGAAACTCTGTTCATTGGCTTCAGGTTGTGACCAGGATATATAAAGAAGAAAGCAAATAGTCGTTGCCCCTCAAGAGTGTATATGCTTTATATCATCTTTTGTCCAACTTTTCATTTTCTTTTTATCCTTCCACAGGTTATCCAAAGCCAGTTAAATGTCTTGTCAGAGAGTATAGATTAAAGAATTTGTAGTAAAAATGGGACATTGCCCTTCTCTGGACTTGCTGCAGCACTTCAAAATCTTCCCTGAACTGAGTGGCCCAGAGTTGGAAACAGGATTCAGGGTGTGGCTTCACCAGTGCCAAATATAGCAGGACAGTCACTGCCCTGGTCATGCTGGCCACACTGTTGCTGACACAGGCCAGGATCCCATTGGCTCCTTGGCCACCTGGGCACACACTGGCTCGTGGTCAGCTGCCTGTGGACCAGCGCTCCCAGCTCCTTTTCTTCTGGGAAGTTTTCCAACCACTCTGCCCCAAGCCTGTAGCACTGCCTGGGGTTGTTGTGACCCAAGTGCAGGACCTGGCAGGGGCCTTGTTGAACCTCATAGCGTTGGCCTTGGCCCACCAGTTTGTCCTGCCCAGGTCCTTCTGCAGAGCCTCTGTGTCCTCCAAAAGATCAGCACTCCCAACCAACTCGGTGTCATCTGTGAATTTCCTGAGAGTGCACTCAATCCCTTAGTCCAGATCATTGATAAAGATATTAAACAGTACTGGCTCCAAAGAGAGGTTTTCAGCTGTTGTTTTTAATTAGCACAGTCTGGTAAATGTCTCCTTACAAGAAAAGGCATTTGAGACTCCTTTGGCAAATACATTCTGTACCTGTGTCATTTTTAATTTTTTTTTAATTAGTGAGGATAATCAGGACTAAGTAATGTGCTTCCAATCAGCATTTAGTATTTCTAGCATTTCATGAGCTGTATTGCTCTTTTTTTTCCTTTCCTTCTTTTGTCGTATCCTGCAATTGCATTTGCATTGTTTTCATGTACATGGCCTGCTGTTGGCTCATAAATTCTTTATAACTACTTACTGAATATCCATCTTTCTTTTCTATGTTTACAGCAGATAAGGCAGCTTAATATGATCTTGAATTTAAGCACTAAGCATATGACAATTTACCAATGGTGATTTTTTGGTATGTCTGTTCTTCTCGTATAGTATCCTGTCCTCTGTTACCATTCTGGAACTGTCATCACCATCAATTCCTACTTCTCATACCACAGTTTTTTATGGTAATAGAATCAGTTATAACACCATTCTCCACCAGTCAATACATTTTGTTCCAAAAGATTCTTTCAGTTTATCACTTTAGGAAGGGGCTAAGGAGACAATAGTAGCAAAATTTTCTTCTCTTTTAAGCTTCTCAGTTTCTGTGTGGCTCAATGTGATGCTGTTCTTGACACTCAGACTAAGTCTTGTGTAAAGTGTTGATTATCTTTATTAAAGGCATGAGCTGTTTGGAGATGAGGGTTATCAAAGTAATTTCTTTTTATGTGTTATCCTGTTTTTCTCAACTTCTGGGTTTATTTACTTGTTCCAGGTTTGGTTTGTATTATAAAGTTCTGTGGATGTTAGCCTGTTGGATGTATTGGCAAGAAGTCCTTTCTAGATTACTACATCAATATTTGGTGCTTTCTGCTTAGTTGGTATCTCCCTTATTCCAGTGTAAGCTTAGGTGGTGGTGGGCTGTGTGTGTATGGTTTGTTGTTTGGGATTATTTTGCTTGTTTGTTGTTTAAAGAAAAGCCAACAAAACATGTGGTGCTACATTTGTGATTTCATTTGTCAGGAATTTAAAGATTTTGAAATAACAATCATCTGGTCCTCCCGATTTGAGTATTTTTCTTTTCTTTTTCTTCACACTTTAGTGTCTCTTTTTCCCACATTTGTTTGATGCTTCTGGCTGACAGATAGAGCTGCATCTGGGGCTGATGAAGGCTTCTCATCCTAAATCTGCCCTGCATAGAAGTATTTTTTTTTTCAGAGACACGTCTGTGAAACATTTTGCTATGTTTTACTGTGAGATCTGAGATAAAAATATAATTTATTGTTAATAGTTAATGGCAAGAATCACCTATACTACTGGTTAAATTGTGTGAGGAAAGATGTAAAAACACTCTGATGACAGTTGCATTATTTGAGTCTGCTGTGATTTCAGCCTTTTCTTGGCATCTCTCCTTGAATTGTCCTAGCTCTTGAAGTGTCATCTGGATTCATATCCATTTGGATAAGTTTTACTTTCAAATATCTTTTGTATTTAATCCTAGTACTAAAGTTAATTTACAGTACCATCCCAGTTACAACAAATGGTATCAAATTCTCTAAATTGTTGAATTTCTTCTTCCAGTGATTGCAAAGGGATTTTTTTAAATACTGAGTATTTTTCCTTGGTCTTTTTACAAGCCAAAGGTTGTTAAATGTTAGTGCTTTGGAGCCCTGTGAACAAGCTGGTGTAAGAACAGTAAAACAAATGCAACATGTACACGCCTTCCCCCTGCTGTGACTGGCTTGGAGGTTTATGCTTGTCCTGCCAACTGCAGCAAGGCTTTTCTGGATCTGCCTGCTTCTTCTCTGCAACTGCTGGTTTGAGTCTTTTCAGTATCTCTACTGATTTGATTACCCTGTCCTCTGTTGGTGTTTATATACCTCTCTCCCCTGTATTGCTGGAATCATCAGTATCATTCAGCAGTAGAAGGGCTTCCTGATCCAGCAAATGATTTTCCTAAATCCTACAGATGGAACAGCAAAAGTTAATATTCCTGTCTGAGGCATAACTTTTGCACAAGAGCCACCGCTGAGTCACATCAGGGCAAGCTACCATGCTGAGTTGGTCTTTGGAAGCAGGCCACATGTAAGCTGCATGTGAGATGTGGGCAGTGTGTGAACAGCCCTTGGGCAACCTCTGTGTGTGTTTCAGTGCAGTTGAAAGGCTGACAGTCTCACAAGGAGCTGCAGGTATTGTTCATCAGGCCTCGAGTCACACAGAGCTGCTTTCATGGCTGCTGCAGAGTTCCAGGGCAAAACTGAGCCAGCATCTGTAGATGTCATCAGACATCTGTGCTTGAACTCATGGTCTGTGTATTTCTCTCCAGTGGGTGAAAGGATAACCTAGACTGGCTTTCACACTGCATGGTGGATAGAATCAGATGAGCACCTTCCTGAAAGCTTTAACTTTCCAGTGTGTTCCTAACATGCTGAGAGTGACTTTGGCAGTCTTCATTTAGCTGTTCTTGCAAGTTTGAATGAAGACATTTGCATTGCTTCAGTGTTACAATCCTGTCATTTCACTTACTGATTTGCAGAGCCTGGAGAGTAAAATTTTGCTCTGATAATTAGAATTTCAGGGTACTGTGGTCAGTGACAATGTCAATTTCCAGAATAGTTCTAATACTTTATTTTTTCAAGCTAACTAAAGTACTAGTATGTGACAAATTAATGGAGATGCATTCAATCAAAAGTGATGCAGAATGAATTTAATCATAAATGTGCGTAGCTGTATTCTGTTTACATTTGCTAGAATTAGTGTTTAAATTGACTGCTTAATTGTTGGGAAAGGAATGGATGATGCTACATTATTATTATTAAAGAATATTTTTCTGTCTCTTGCTTTTTGCACAGAGTACAGTAACAGATTTTTTGTTGTGAAAGCTGCTAAGTCTGTATGCTTTTTATATAAATGAGTATTAGTGTTCAAAATAGTTTCAGCTGTATAGCCAGACATCAGACAGTACTACTGTAGTCTGAAAAAGTAGTGAATTCCTGTTACAATTTGATCACTTTTTTTGTCTTAGCATGTTAATGAGTGGTTTCCAGTTTGGACATTCAAAACATTAAATTATTTGGACTTCAGCCTTTTGTATCTATAGAGTTTATTTTAGGTTTTCAGTTTCATTAGCAGATTATTTTAGCAAATCAATTTCTGGCTATATCCAGGACTCCAGTGGAGGCTGCTCCGGTGCAGAGCAGGCCAGTCCCCTCCCTTGACCAGCTGGTGATGCTGTGCCTGATGCACCCCAGGACGCAGCAACAAAAGGCCCTGTAACAGGCAGGCCTGAGTTGTTAGTAGAAGAATGGTTTTGTGCTTTCAGCTAGGGCTTTAAAACATAGCTTAAGAATATTTGTAAGGAAACAGACTAATAAAGTAGAATTTGTGCTTTTCTGGGCTGTAGATTTAAAGTTCTCTTTTTTTCTGTTTATTGTTGTGTAGGGTTTTTCTCTTCTCCCATCTCCTCTTTTTAGTCTTTGTGGCAAATTGTGGCAAATTATACTTGTCCATTTCTGGAAAGGGAGAAGGATTTTTAAGTAATGTACTGTAGGAGAGATTGCTGTCAAACATTTAATTTATAAGATCTGAATTTAAAACTGTATTTCAAAACTCAGGAAGGAAAGAAAGCTGGAACACAGCACTTTCATGTTGGAGGCATGGATGTGCTTAATAATGGAGGAGCAACCCTAGAATCATTTGAATGACACCATAACAAAAAAATTCTAGTTAGAGTAAGGGATGTATTTATTAGCTGTGTGAGCTCAGTCTTCTTTTGTGTTTTACTATTATTATTTTAGAGGTGAATTTGACCCATCAAGATTTCTCATTCTTTGTTCTCTCTGGTATCTCTTCATTTTGTGCACTGTGTATACTGTGTCTGTAGTGGGCATAACAACTCCTGTTGGTATACAGTGTGGCTGTCCTTCACAGTTTTAACTCTTAATGATGCTCAAGTGACATGGAGGAATGGAACACAAAGACTGATTTCACTAAGGCCGTTCTTAGAGTCTCTAGCACATCTGCCTGTTCTGTGCTGACATCCTTGAAGTCATCCTCATATTTTAACAAACACTATTCTAAAATTAAAATCTGCAACTTTTTATTTCTTCAAACTAAATTCATACTTTCAGTTTTGCCAAATCATTACGTTGAGAAGTTTCAATTAGCCGGGGCTGTACAATAATTAAAAATAAACGAATTTGATGGGATTTCATACAAATTAGTAGTTCTTAGCTGTGCTAGAAGAAACAAGGAAACCATGTGGTTAATTTATTACATTATGTTAATAAGGCTAAAGATGCAGCTCTAAATGTGCAGAAAGAGAGATCTGCAGTGTTAAGACTTATTTTACATGAGGGATTAAATTATCCAGTATCAAGTTTGTTTAAACTAGATAGAAAGATTGTGCATATGTTAAGTACTTTGTGAGGTCTGTGCCTCAATAGAGGCAGGGCGTTAAGAGTGGCCTCTTAGGCTGCTCTAGTCCTGGCAGAGCTCTAAGGCAGCTGCATTGTACTGTAGCCATGTGTAAGCCAGATGGCTTACAACCCAAACTGAGGTGAGTCCTCACCTGGAATTGCAGTGGAACTGCTTGAGGAAGGGATGCTGCCCTCTCCAACCTCATCTGTGCACAGCAGTTTCTGTGCTGTACCTCTGGCCAAGATTGACAAAATAAGCACAACTGCAACATGGTTAATCTAAGCATGTTTTAATCTAAATTATTGAGTTCAATAAACCTTTAAGTATCAGGTTAACACTTCCCTTTTTCTGATATTTGTCCAAACAAAAAAATTCAAGTACTAATTGTGATTATTCAGCAGAACATGTATTGATAGCACTGCATCCTTTTAAAAAGTTTTGTTTAGTAATAAGGAATAAAAGCAGAAGGAACTCAGGTTTTTTTTTTCCGGTATTTTTCAGATGGTGGTGAAAACCTTCATGGATATGGACCAGGACTCAGAAGATGAGAAGCAGCAGTATCTCCCATTAGCCTTGCACCTTGCATCTGAATTCTTCCTCAGGAATCCCAATAAAGATGTGCGCCTCCTTGTAGCATGTTGCTTGGCTGATATCTTTCGTATCTATGCTCCTGAAGCTCCATATACTTCCCATGACAAACTTAAGGTAAAAATGCCTCGTAAGATAAAGGCTTTTCTCCTACCTTATTCTGAAAATATAAACTGCCCCCTTAAAAAAAACCAAACCAAACCCAAACAGTCCCCTCCCCTCCCCCAACAAAAAACCCCCAAAATTAACAGAAAAATGTTTTTATTCCCATGTATACTGATTTTTAGTTTTATTAAAGAGAAGTAGCTTTAATTCTGTAAGTCAGTGTAATACTTAAGGGCCAGAGATGTGTAAAGGAATGCTAGATGGCCAGTATCTGTGTTGGTGATAGCTTTCTGTCAATGCCTAAAAAAGACAGTTTGATGTTCTCACATTATGAATTTGAAAATGTGGATAGATGTCACTACTGAAGGATTGTATTTTCATCTTCTGCTGAATCAAGCTTGTAAACTTTGTTTTTTGACAGGACATATTCTTGTTTATTACAAGACAATTAAAAGGCTTGGAGGACACGAAGAGCCCTCAATTTAACAGATACTTTTACTTGTTAGAGGTAACACAATAGTTATAACTTTCAGTAGATAGTATTAGCTCTGTAAACCTGAGAAGTGTAAAGAAGTGTAATCAGTTGTTCTCCTGATGTGCCAGTATGCCTGGCAAATTTCTTTTATTTTGTAAATCACACCAGTCTCATTAAAGTTCAGTGAATCGCGTATTTTAGTACTTATAGTGCTGTTTGTGTTTAGTAAGTTTGTTGATCTGTAGTTGAGGACTAATTGTCTAAACAATTGGTATGTATTGAAATTTAGCCTTTATCTTACAATTCCATGCATTGGGTTTTTTTTAATCAAGAGAGAAAATCTCAAATGGCGATTAAAATGCCAGTGTGCCTATATTGGCGATGGGAGGAGTGTAAGATTTTTGCTTTAAAAGCATTGCAAAACCATACTCTTGACAAGAACAGAGTAGTGGGGTTCAATGTGCTTTTAGAAATAGTATCTCATTTGTAAACAAGATACTTGATGTTTAAAACATGATGTTTAAAATTGTATTGTTTCATAGCATGAAGAAAAAATAAGGTCTTATTATATTAACAAGTTCTGTCAATTGGCTTTCATACTTAAGAAATCAGATCGTTCTGTATTTAGAGTTTTCTGGATACATCTTGCAAAGCCCCTGTGTTAGGAGCTCTTTGTATGCAAAGCAATATCCAGTCTCTTTCCCCAAAGTCCTGACATCTATTGTATATTATTTTTCCTTAAATAGAAAAAAACCCATAGCTAACATGATTATGTTTATGTTACTTAATGTGAAGTTGTACTAGCCTAAATATCCTCATTTTTGTTTTAGAATTTAGCTTGGGTCAAATCTTACAACATCTGCTTTGAGTTGGAAGATTGCAATGACATTTTTATTCAGCTTTTTAGGACTCTTTTTTCAGTTATCAAGTAAGTTGAATAATTTCCATTATATTAATTGTCAAAATATCATCAGGTTTGGGAGTAGACTGAATCATGGCATAGTCTACAGATAAATATGTCTGAACAGACTAAATGAGGAGCTACTGGGAAAGCAAATGAATGTGAACTGCTGACATTATGGAAGGGTGTGTGTCTGAAAGTAGATGTTTTAAAATTTGCTGTCCATGTTACAGCAGTATATTTCTTTCCTATTAGTTTATCTACATTTTTGTATTGGTTGTTATTGTCCTTTTTTTCATTTTGATTGTCTTAAAGCAGAGCTAGATTGTTCTAGATTTTTGAACCTTTCTATAAGAGAAGAAAGGCACATAAAATAGTTTTGAGATGTGGAGAGTGTAAGAGAGAGCAAACTGGACAACATTTGATGCTGTTTCTTGATTGTTCTGTTAGTATTTGTCCGAGTCTGAGAATTTAATATTGAAAATATTCTTTATGATCTTAGTAATAGCCACAACCAGAAGGTACAAATGCATATGCTGGATTTGATGAGTTCTATCATCATGGAAGGCGATGGAGTAACTCAGGAGCTGCTGGACTCAATTTTGATTAACCTCATTCCTGCACACAAGGTCTGCCAAGTAAAATGTTATCATAGAATTATTGTTATTATAACAGAATACTTACTGCCTTCTGCATGTTGTTTATCTCTTTATACACTTTAGCTATTGTGACTGTTTTATTTTCTCACATTCATTTGGGGATTACCTGGTGCTGTTGATTAGCTGTGTCTAGATTATTTGTTACAGAGAGATTGTGCCACCTCCCTGAAACATAAGTAAAGTGTTTTCAAGCAAATATAATAGGAAAACATTGTATCTTGAGGATTGTAGGTAGTTGGTTGTTTCACTTTTTGGATATGTTGGGGTTTTTTTAATAGAGAAGATATTAAATATTTTTTAATTTAAAAGAAGGAGGGCAGGGGAAAGATATTCCCAAGATTTCTGTGGTGTCTTTCTGTTCTCCCCAGCTTGCCAGTCAGATTTCACTGCACCTTCCTAATTGTGCTTCCCACCCCTTCCATTGTCTTTCTTCATTTAATTCACTTATAAGGAACAAAGTGACACAGAACACTCCCCTTCCTAGAGGAATTGTATGTTCCTTGAAGAGGGGATCACTGGGACTGCACTTGAGCTTTTAAAGTACCTTCACTGTAATGCCTTAATGAAGTTAAAAAGGGAATAAACACAACTCCTTTAGCTGTAAAATAAAGGAAAATGAGGTGCAGGCTGATGATGGTGATGCCTTACACTAACCAAGAAAATTCCCTTGCTAAAACACTTGTACTTATCAAAAGTAGTATAGAGTACTGTAAGTTTCAGTTATTAGTAAGAGGAGATGAATGGCACTCTGATTACCAAGCATATGTTTCTGTTTGCTCATTTGTTAATTTAAAATAATTACAAAAATTAAGGCATGTCCATCCATGACTAGATAATTAAATCAGTATTAGTATGGCCGTTGTCATTTACCTGTGAAAGCTCATCAAGCTTATAAAAGTATCTATTGCCTGAGATGAGTTTGCAATCCTTCTGTCATAATCATGAGACAGGAATGGCATTCTATCAAATGATTTTTATTGACAGCAATGAGAGTGTCTTACTGAAACTGCTGACACAGAGAGCCTCTTGTAACAAGAGTCCTTGTGAAAATACACTGTTCATTGTAAGTTGCTTCTAATAAATTAGAGGCAAGTAGATACAGGGAGTGGAAGTAGAGGGTGGTGATCTGAGGTGATGCTGTTGACAATGATGGGCATTGCTCTGAGGGTACAAAGGCCCAGTAAAACCTTGTGCTACTTAACATTGTGTTGTGACTACTTGATTTAGACAAAGTAAAAGTGAACATGATCCTTTAACATTAACGTTGTTATAGTTTTGCCTAATGAAGAAAATTCTCAAGCGAGGCTCTGATAGAGAGGGAGACAAACGTGGTGTAAATATTGGGTTGTAATGCATATTTAGTGTCACTTAGAGGATTGGTGCCATTCTTACTAGCTCTTGGTCATGACTGAGCAAAAAATGTCCTGTAGGCAGTGCTCAGTATTGTAATTTGGTCAGTATGTCAGTCTGTGTTACTTTCTTTGTTCCCTGTAACAACAGCACTTAAATGACTGCTTTACCATGGTAGTTCAAAAAAAGGAAAAAAACAACCAGAAAGTTCTTCTGTCTGATCTGCCTATGGGAGTTTGACTATTGTAACTATGTTCTCCTTTCATGAGCAGATCTGCAAGAAAATTCTGTGATTATATTGCTTGCCTTTAGATATGTAAATCAGAAGCACTGTAGCCTTAAGAGCACAGTTGATTTTCTTGTAGAATGCATGCAATAGCAATACTTCTAGGTCTGTGCAGAGCAGTCAAATTACCAGTCATTCCTTGCTATGACATAAGAAAAATACCAGTCTGGCAAGACTAGATGGAAGTTTGTCCTTGTAAAGAAGCTGAAATACTGTGGTTTGGATAATGCAGTCTGAGGTGGTGTTTTTTAAATTAGACATGATATACAGTCTACCTCTGAATCTAGATTATATTAATTTGTACATCCGTTCTTAGTAAAGTGATGGTGTGGTGTACATTGTTCTCTGTGGGTGCTAATGTGACTCATCTAGTAAATTCAGGTTTTCAGTAGCAGTAGCATGTCACATTTCACTCACATTTTGACCTGTGACCTCAAACTGTAGTTCTTTATATTAACTTTAAAAGTAGTGCTATTCAGTGAATATTTTTCTTCCCAGTCTTACTTAAGATATTCCTTTAAAACATTTTCATGTGTTAAAAATCTGTATTTTCTTCTGCATGTTCTACAGCATGGGTTATCCAGACAGGGTTTCTTTTCTCCTAATAGTTGAAGAAGTTGATTTGTTTTATTAAGTTACATATTACTTTTCTGTAATGGTGTTCTGGTGTTTGGTTGTTCGGTACTGTGGTGTTCTGCGTTTGTGTGTGTATTTGGGTTGTTGGTTTGGTTGTGTGGAAGAATCCGTATTGAAGTTCCATAGAAAATGTATTTTAAAATTTGAGATTCACAGTCCTTTAGTTTAATACTTGCATACCAGTCAACAAGGTTTTAATCGTGGCTGGGTTTGGGAAGAAGGTATTGGGATATTTTTTGAGGAGAATTCATACAAATATGTCTGTCTTCTATAACGAGACATCAGTTTAGTGCTTTGGTGACTGAGGAAATATTTGTTGAGCCTTTGGCCACCTTGATTCTCTTTACTATCTGTTGATGAACTGTCTTTGTCATCTCATTAATTAAAAGAAGATGAGAGAGTTGTTTTCAGTGTAGATTTGCCAAATACCATATTTCCAAGAATCGGTCATCCCTAGGCTTTACCTGCATTTTGTCTGCAGTGATTTGTAGTTTTCAGGGCAATCAGCTCATCGATATCGTTTTTCCCATCCAAGCTGCATTAATCCTTAGATGATATGAGATACTGCATATGGGATTTTACAGACTTGGACAGAAAAATTTTTCAGATATGCAGTTACATTCTTTTTCTTCCTCAAGAGCTATATATTAGTGTTCAGATTTGTCATGTTATAATCGAATGCTTACTTGGAAAGTTAACTGCTAACTCTGCCCAAGTGTAGGTGCTTTGTGTAGTCTCATTGTGGGCTATCTCAGAGCATATGATACAGTCTGTGGAGAAGTCAGTGCACAGTTTTACTCTCCAGACAAGGCTGAACTTGCTACAGAGTGTATCTTTAGTGAGTATGTGAGAGGCAGACAAAACCACATTTAAATATTAATTTAAATTCATTCATTTTTAAGTGCCAGATTTGGTGCACGTTAATTTTCAGAGTATTCAGGAATGATAATGTTTCTTCAAAATCTGTTATTGTGTGTGAAAACTCTGTAAAATTGTATTATATTTTCTTTATTTCAGAACCTTAACAAACAAGCGTTTGATCTTGCAAAAGTCCTGTTGAAAAGGACCGTCCAGACCATTGAACCATGTATTGCCAATGTATGTAAATTAATCCCTGTTACCTGCAAGTAATGTGTTCCTGTTATGGGCATTTTTGTTCTTTTAAATATTGTTTATAGAAGCTACTACAGTTTTCCAAATAGGATGTTGTTGGCTTGATTGTAAAGTGTGTGGAGTATTTCAAATAAGTGAAGAGGAAATTAATTTTTATCTATCTCATTCTAATGTTAAGCCTAAATCTAGGCTGTGAAAATAGCTGACCACTAAAAGTTCTGTTACAACAAAAGGAATTATGAATAGTTCATATGTCCAGCAACCAGGCAGCCTTATTTCATACCAAGCTTTAGGATGAAGCATTGCAACCTACCGGCTCTTTGCTAGATTTTCTTTCCCCTCCTAAACTTGCTATGACTTGTAGTCATAAAGAGTAAAAGAACTATGCTTTTTAAAAGGCTTCCTTCAAATTACAATTCCTTCTTGTTGAATGTAAGTGTTGTATGTTCTGCACATTAATACAGCTACTGCAGTCTTTGATGAATGTGTTCTGATCCATTCTGTTGCCTTTCCTTGGTGCTGAAGCCAATAGAATTAATAAAATTCAGAGTAATTTAAAATGGAATTAGGCAGATTCATAAAAGATTAATCAATAAGTATTTAAAAGCTCAAGGAGTCTGACTAACAGTTACCACATTCCCGTTTTATTTTAGCTTCGTAATTAGTCATATGTGAAAACAGGATAGTACATAAAGTAACCTTTGAGTTGAGTTAATATTATTCTCCTTACTTTCTTTTTCAAGTGTGTTGTAGCTTTTTTTGCTATTGCATTTGCACTGCTTAGATAATATTAATCCCCAATATCTAATAGGAAGTATTAAATTTTAATATACTTTATATAAATCCAAAAATAAATAATTCATAATTTAGGCTACTTTGGTTTGTTTCTGTTAGATCACTAATGACCTTGATACATTAGCCATCAAATATTGCAAGACATAATATAAAGACATCTGACATTCTTTAAAATGGATTTGAAGCAGAGAACCTTTATTTTCAGTATTTGATGATCTTCAGTTGGATTGGGTTTCAATTATAAGAAAAAAATTTTAAAAGCACTGGGGTTTTTTTTTGTTCAGTGTTCTACTGGATGAATATGCATTTTAAGTTAACAATTTTTTATTACTTGTTAATTTTGCTTGGGAGATAGTTACTGAGATTTGAAATTATCAAATTGTCATGTATTAAACTCTCTTGATAGAGTTAATAAAACTGAACTGGGAAGGATGTTTTTAATTTGCTTGAGCCAAAATTGTAAGGGTGAAATGCTTTGATGTAGTGAAGAAATTGTGCTTTGAATGCCTTCTATAAGTATAAAACCGTAAATGATACTGCATTAAAAGAATTTTTTAAAATAATGTTTGCATTAATGAAGGAAAATATATTACATAATTTTTTTTGTATTTTAGTTTTTTAACCAGGTTCTGGTACTGGGAAAGTCTTCAGTAAGTGACTTATCAGAACATGTGTTTGACTTGATACAAGAGCTTTTTGCCATAGATCCTCACTTACTGCTGTCTGTCATGCCACAGCTGGAATTCAAGCTGAAGGTGGGTTACACTGTAGCTTTGGACAGTCAATAAAATTTTTGTTAAATGTTTTGTTAAAAATTTTTGTTTTTATTAAGAGTGCAGAACTGTATATTTAATAAGTGTTCTACTAGGGGAATAGAAATTCTGTATTTATTGTTTTATTTTGAAGGTAAATATAACATTAAAGAAAGGATATTGGAAATTAGTATGCAATTATGTGCTTATTGTGCATGCAAACATGTATTATGCACACCAAATATATATAATCATTATAATGATAAATTAATGCAGTCTAATGCAAAAGCTTTATGTACTTAATCTTTGGATTGCACTCAAAATTTATAAAGTAATTAGGCTGTGGTTGGCTTATCTTATGAAATGCAAATGTGTTAGCTTCAGTATTGATTTGCAGAATTTTCTTTTGTAAAATAATGCTTTAATAATAAGGGAAGTATTTCCTAATATTTTATCAGATTTGTTATTGTCAGCTAATAAGTTAGCTTGACTGATTTGAATCTTTGAAAACAGTTAATTTATCCTGTTTTAGAAGTCTGTGGGGGTTTTAATTAAAAAGCCGTTTGTCTTTTCTGAGATTGTAAGTGGACAAGAGAAATAATTTTGCATGTGTGGATATACATGTAGGCTATGGTTGCAACAAACAAAAGTAACCAAGAGATAGGTATCTGGTGAAATTACATGTGGCTTTCATTAGTGCATATGTGTTTACAACATCTTAATTGGTGTCTTTTCCACACACATAAAATAGTCTTAAAAATGTTTTAAAATAAATCATTAATTGTTTATTTTGTCAGATGTATATTAGAGTACTGTATATGGGTTTTTATTGCTGAAAAGAAGGTTCCTTAATAGTACAGCCATCTATTCAGTGTCTGTAATGCATTAGCTTAATAGGTATATTTGTATATTTTGTCTTGTATGAATCCTATAAGATAATTAAAGAGAACAAAGATTATCAGAAATACTTTCAAACTCAGTTTTTAATCTAATGGTTAAAAAAAACAGAAATAAAATTATGACTAAGATATTACAGATAATTTACTGTTCCTTTTTCATGTTTTGATTTTTAGAGCAATGATGGAGAAGAACGTTTGGCTGTTGTTCGACTTCTGGCTAAACTCTTTGGCTCCAAAGATTCTGATCTGGCCACACAAAATCGACCTCTTTGGCAGTGCTTTCTTGGGCGGTAAGAGGAATGGGATAGAGTTCTGAATTTCTGTTCTTTTTTGATGTTCTTTTTTCTGTTTTCTTACAGTATTGCATTTTTTATTTTCTTTCTAGAGGATGTAACTGTTTATATTTGAACGAGTTCCTTATTGAATCGTCAAAGCAGAAAACTGCATACAGTTGTATTTTAGAAGGAAGAAGCCTGAAAGACTGCTGCTATATTGCTATCAGCTATGGCTATATAAGTTAGACAGACAGCACATTGTATGCATAGCAGAATTTACACAATAGCTATGCCAGCACTGTCTGAAATTTCATACTGTTCAGCTGTATCTGCAGCTCTGTTTTGCTTGGCATTTACCTTTCCGAATGAAGAGATACTTTCTTTTACATAATTGTAGAAGTTCATAATCTTTTAAAAAGAGAACATTTTCAAATGGTTCCTGGTGATGCCCGTTTACATTTGTGTAATTTTGTGTGTGCGTGTGTGTACGTGCACACACACAATCGACATTGTATGGAGACCTGTGTTCAGAAGTCAGTGGGCAAAATCCATTGGATCAACATTTTATCTACATACACCATATTCATTCTTTAATTTTAGTCCTGACTGAATTTCACAAGAAATAACAAGGATTTGTATGAGGTACATTATTGAGATAAATTCAAAACATTTATATTTTGCCGTATAAAAGTATTCTAATAGTTAGTAGAACGTACTATCAACACATGTTACTACATAGAGAATAATACTGATTTGCAAAGCTAATTAAAAATTAACATTCATTATCTTCTATCCCTCTAGGTTCAATGATATCCATGTCCCTGTGAGATTAGAGAGTGTGAAATTCGCCAGTCATTGTTTAATGAACCATCCAGACTTAGCAAAAGACCTCACTGGTGAGATGCTCATACAGGGGTTTAGAATAATCTACAAAATGAGCAAGGGGCTGTGTAACTATTTTTGTGCATAGCAGTGTAGTTCTGAAATGCACCAAGTCCAATGCTTGATAAGGGGGGATGGAAGAGGTATTTGCTGAGTAATTGATTTCTGTTGAAAATGAGTGCTAGTATATAGAAAGAGGAGGAGTGTGTGGTTTTGTGTGGACTTTTTAAGAATGAGTAGTGAAGAAGCTACCCATTGCAGAATGAATTTTAAAGTAATTTCAAGTTCTAAAGAAACTGTGGGTAAGGCAAAGCAAATATTGGTTCGACACCCTGGCTTATTTTCAAAACTAGTCACTGAGTTCCCCACTACTCTGTTCCACTGAACGCAAAAAAGGCCTTTTTGCTGATCTAAACTATGAAGTTTCTTCTTCCTCTACAGTATCACATTAACTATGAGAAGATTTTCAGACTTAACTGAAAATACTGTTGTTTTTTGATGCAAGCTATTCTACAACATTTGTCAGTACTTCTGATTTATTATTCACATTTTTCACTCTTAAGGAATGAGAGTTTCTTCTTTTTGTTTCTTCTTATTCCCTCACCTCCCCTTTACTTACAATATATTCTAGTCAACTTTATTTCATTTTATTGCTTCTTGCAAATGATGTTATCATAAAAGTTATCACTCCTATATTCTTCTGATATTTACAGTTACCTAATTGTTTTATAAAACTTTAACATAGAAAACATTGGAACAGATGTTTCCTGTCGGTGGCTCTATATTTAATAGATTACATGGTTGTGATATATGAGACATTTAATTGATTAAACATTAGTAATAAATCAGAATACATCACACCTACATAAAAAAGCCAAGCTTCTCATTGTTTCTGCTCATGACAGAATATTTGAAGGTTAGATCACACGACCCAGAAGAAGCCATTCGACATGATGTTATTGTTACAATTATCACTGCGGGCAAGAGAGATCTCTCTTTGGTCAATGACCAGCTGCTTGGCTTTGTGAGGGAAAGAACGCTGGACAAACGGGTAAGTGTGTTAATAGTGTGTTTTCAGCAATGACCTGCTTCTAATATACTTCACTAAAAGTAAAATAAAAAAAAACTGAAGCCACGGAATCAGAGAATCTTCAGAGTTGACTATTAACAGGAATACTCATGGAAAAAAATATTTTCTTACAAGAACATCTTAATAAAAATTCCATATTGTGGTGGCATCAATCAAGTGTTGTCAAGCAAATAGGGTCATTGACTTGTGATAAACACAGTTACATTGTAAGAACATAAGAACGGTCTCGCATGTTTAAGCCAAAGGTCACTATAACCCATTATAGTTCTCGCAGTCAGCAGCTTTGGATTTGTGACTTAAGGCTTAAATCCTTAAATCACAAATCCAACAATTTGTGATTTAAGGATTTCTTAAGTCTGCTGGCCCATGCTCATAACTTTCAACAGAACTTTATTCCATGTATTTATCAAGTTCTTTCTTGAATTTATTTGTACTTTATAAGCCTCCATGGCATATGCATCTGTAAATTAAAGTTTAATGCCTGTTTGGGAAAAATAACTTCACTTGTTTGCTTTTAACTTGTCTGATCATTTGATTTGGTATCTCATAGATCTTGGATTACATAAAACAATGAAGATTCTTTGAGTCATTTATATTTAATAAATATGAATACCATGTCTTCTCTAAGTCTTTCTTTTCTATTCTAAAGAATCACCTGATTAACTTCCACACAAATTGATTGTTACATACTGCTGATCATTCTTGTCTGGATGTTCTCTGTCATGTTGGAACTAAGGTGACCAGACTTGGGAGCAACGTGCTACTCACCAGAATATTTGATTTTGAATGGCATTCAGAGTTTGCACCGTGTTACTTACTTGATGATAATTTTTTTTCTTATTCTGAAACGTTCCGTCTGTCTCTTCTGCTATTTCTGAGCATTGAGCTGACAGATTTGGAAAACATTCACGTTAACATCAGTGTTTTTCTTTAATAACTTCAGGTGGTATACTGCCAGATACTGTACATGCAGAGTTAATGCTGATGGGAAAACCTATCCTTAATCTGAATTTCTTCCATTTCATACCGTAACAATTCAGTAGCATGACATTTTTCTGCAATTCTTAATTATGTTACATCTGACTACCTCAGTAAATTTTACACACACTGTTCAGTTCATTTTGTAAGAAAGTAAGTTTTCATATATTAAATGTCAGAGATTTCTTTATTACTTCATCTACAGGTTTATTTTGTTCCCTTCATTGTGAAAATCAGTCATTTATTTCCAGCTATTTCCCCCTATGTTTTAGTTGATAATTAATTCAAAACAGAATTTTTATTTTAAGGCCTTCTGGTACGAGGCTTTGTTGGAAATTTTTTGGGATCCAAATGCATTTTACTGATGGACTTCTGGATCTGCTAAAAGTTATTTTTTCTTAGATAAAACTTCCCATTATGTAAAGTTCATAGACACATTTCTGTGACTTCTTTTTCAGTAGTGTCAGCTCTTTTTTGTTGTTACTGTTCTATTTCAGCCTGTTTGCCCATTCCAAATCAGATGTTCTTTTGAGAGGCACATTGTTCCTCTTCACACTCTTTGGTTTCTTTCACATTTGCTGTCTTCAATCTGCTTATGGACAGATTGCAATAATAGAATAATTACTATTTGGTATATAATTCTTGTAAAAGTCAGAGATGGGTTACCACCTTTTGTAATTAAGATTACAAAATCTTGATAATTTTCTTCCTGCTTACTTTATTAATTTTCTTAAAATGTCTCTTAATGATACTTTAAGAAACCTCTTCAGACCTCTCCTGGAATAAATCTGTTTGTCTCTCAGCCATACAGAAAGGATCTGGAAGGCTTCCCACTTCTGCAGTCTTTGGTGGAGATGTTTAGTTAGTATGCTTTTAATAACTTCATTTTGAAACTATTGCCCATGCTTCATCAAGGATTTACTTTCAATTTGCTAGAGTTTATACTGTTTCCTGTTTACATTCTCTTTGCAATGTAGCTATGTTGATTTTTTTTCCTTATTATTGTCATTTTTTGATAGGCTATAGAAAAGATACCCCCTATGTCGTTCTAGCTGTTTTTTCTAATTTTACTTTTTTTTGTTCTCAAGTGAGAATGTTACTATAATTTATTTTGACAAGAATGTCATCTTTAGACAGAGAAATAGTGATTTTGAGTATGTTCACTATTATAAAGCAGCTCTTCAATTAACTGTACTTGCAGCTTGACATTGCATGTTTCTCAGAAGTGATCAAGATCACCTTCCTTCTTTTTCAGCCACTAAACATGTCCAAAAGTTCGTTTATGAGACCTAAAAACTTTTTATATAGCCACCACTTTGCCCTGGGACTTACACCCTAGTGAGAAGGGGATGACTGTGTCTTCACCAGTGTCTCTCTGTTTTCCTTTAGCATGTTGCTGTCAGTGAGAGGCAGTCAGCTATTACTGCACAGCTGTAGTACTGATTTCTACAGAGCTAGGTCTTTTTTTGTGGGGCTTTAAATCAGTGTTGTGGCATGTAACGTTCCTCATGTGTTAGACTAAGTAATTTCACACCAGTTGTAGGTTTGATATGTTGTGTGTCAAGGTTAGGTGCTTTTTCAGGTGATCAGTGAAGAATAATTTTGTCTGTACATGATGTTTCTCTTATAAAAATCTCTGGAGAGAGCTTTAATGAAGGTATATCCTGAGGGGAAAATAAAATTAAGCACTGACTAGAAATTACTACAACAAATACTTAGCATTTGAAGTAGACCTTAGCAATATAGGGTGTGTTGGTAAATATAGTTATTGCTGTAGAATGAAGATCAAGGATCAAGATTTGTAAACTTTCATCTGTTTTTAAAAATAATTTTTAAGATTTCTCTCCAGTTTGGCAGAGGAGCATTGATAATGTCCATGTAACTATCTTTGTTTTCTATGTAGGATTTTCTCAATTCCAGGCTGAGTGCACTATACCTATTTTAATCACTCCTTTTCTTTAAAAGAGCTCTGTATTTTGCTGGCTGCATTTACCCTTTGTAGCTGGGTATCTGTTGGACACCTCTACTGCAAACTCCTAGATGATGGTTCATCAGTTTGACTTCATCTTTTTAGGTCTGCAGTCATCTCTCAAATGAGTATTGCTATTACTATGAAAAGAATGCTTATCCAACAGGCTGAAGTAAAGTGCTAACCTGTCATTTCAGTTCTGCCTCTTATCTTTATAAAGCTGGGAAAAAAATTAAATCATGCTAACTGGATCACCATTTAAGTGATCTGGTTTTTTTCTCCTGACCATATTCTAATTGACACAGTATTGGTAAAGATAGTCTAAACACTTTCTAGAGTGAAAGTTTCTGGCTAAAAGGCACTACTTAATTTTTTAAAGGAATGTCCTTAGCTGATTTGATATATATATATAGACATTTGCATTATGATTGTAGCTATTTAAAAAACAGCAACAAGTTTTAAAACAAATGAACAAACCCCACTTCCACTGGTAGTTTTCAAATCCATTTTTATTGCTCCACATGGAAAAGTAACTCTGGTAACATGCTCCCCAAAAACTGAAATCTTGTCTTTGGTAATAATTGTTCTTAGGAAAGCTCGTTTGGAACACTGTTTCAAAGGTCTTTCCAGCATCTTCACTTTTCAGAATAATTAGGAGACATTTTAAAAACAAATAACAAAAATACTCTTGTCCATAATACGGGAATAATCATAAGAACCTGAGAAGTTAAGAGAGTTTTGACAGCTTTGTTGGCATTTCTCCCAACAGTCTTTATGGAGTAGAGACTCAGGCCCTTCATAAGAACTGACTTGCACATCATCAGCTTGAAGTCAAAAGCCATAGAGGAGCCATAGAATCATATACCCATTTTTGGTTCCTCCTTATGCATTTTTCTGCATATGTGTTAGTTTTAACTGTACTGAAAACCATTGTGGCTTTTTTTCCAGATAAAGGAGAACTATTGTAAGGTGTTTATTAAAGTTATTCTAATGGGTAAAGGATTGTTTTGAATTTTCAATAGCAATTTTTTTTTCAAAACTCAGCCCAACAGTCATCAGTGGAGGAATTTAATTACGTTGGTCAACCAAGGAAGCTAAGGTTATCCAAGTTCTTCTGTTAATTGAATCAGGGTAGTAATTCTGTTAGCTGTGTTTATGTATGCTGCCTTTGAAACTGATTATTACATTCCTCTTTATGTTTATTTGCTGTTTCAGCTTCAATTCTCAAAAGTGTTTTACTCTTTTTTTTCCTCCCTACATGCATCTCCTCTTCAATGACTTGCTTTCATGGTGTTCAAAACATTCTCTAAGTGGTTTGGTCCGCTGCAACTGGCTTTCTACGTGCTCTGAGATCTACTCTACAGCTATTTCACTAATCAGAATTCTATTTGCAATCCAAACCTCCTTTCTTTTGTAACTCCTTGTTACTCCCACATTTTACGCTTAAATTTTCTGGAATCATTTCTAGAAATCATTTTTTGTTTTCTTCTGACGAGTTTTGCCATCCATCATTCCTGTCTCATATAGGAGATCTGATGAAGCTATCACCTGCATTGGAAGGGTATATCTGAACACAGAAAAATATTACTACTTTTCTGAAAATGTTTCCCTTTCAGGCCTTTATTTTCTTTAAAATGTGCGTTAAAATGTAACAGGAGTGAACAAATTCCTGCGGAAAAGTTAAATAATAACATCTATTTATAGCTATTACTGTATTATGTTCTAGCAAAGTCATTACTATATTGACTCATCTGTCACTTAAGAAATACAACAAGTAACAAAATACAAGTTTATTCTTTCCATCTTATTGTTATAACCTACTCCAACAGCTATTGGTGTCTTGTGGTGACATGAGCCATATTATCTTGAAAATTTGTCTTTTCTTTGCCCTTCAAGAAAGGGAAAAAATTCAGTAAAACTATTAAGAAATTAAATGTGCAGTACCTCAGTGGTATTGAGTCAAGCCTTCAGTTTAACAAGATTGAGGAAGTTACAGTATGAATAATAGTATCTACATTTGTGCTTCATAGGCTGAAATGATCTGAGCATTGTTAGTCCTTGGGAGTTCAAGGCCAAAAGTGATACCTAGTGTGTTCTGGAATAAATTATCTCTTTCAGTTCAAATTTAATGCATTTCTTCTAAATGATGTGGGAAAACAAGTGTCTTCTGAGGTTTACTGTGTAAATCATTCAGCATGAGACACTATGCTGCCTAAATTAATCCTGAAGTCAGTTTTGGTATGATTCCTCACACGAATCAGCACAGGATGGCTTATGGGTCTTGTCTGTTAAATTGTTTAATAATGGGATATTTGTTATTTATTTGAGAGGATAAAGTATGACCACCAAAAGCAAGATGGAGAACCCATGAACTCCTCCTGTAGCAGTTGTACTCTGGGGGGTTTTCCCTCAATCCCTCCAGTCTTAGAGCAATTGCTTCAAGGCTTCAGCAAAATGGGCCTCTCCCACTGTCCTGGAAGGTAGCCTCAGAGCTCAAGCCTGGCAGGTTTGGCTTGGCCTAGGTTCCAGATCTCCTGTGTCTAGGCAAGGGTGCTATGAGATGGTGTAAGGCAGTGGGAAGAAAGAAGTCTGCCACTTACCTGGTGCCTGTCTCTGAATAGATAAGCCTTCCAAATCCTGACTCAGTAAGACACTTATTCAGGCATGCATGTTAAGCTGTACTTAAGTTCTTTTCTGATGGCTAGGTCCCAGATTTTTTATGCTCAGCACAGAGAAGTACTGAAGTCCTGGGTACTGACAGTATTTAATCAGCATAGTACTGGCAAAAAAACCCTTACACAGGCTTTGCAAATTTTCATCTACAGGCTTCAAACAGCGTTTTTCAGCTTTTGAAGTGTCTAAGTATAGGAGATCAGAAAGTGGCTATTTTGTCTTTCATGCTTCTACATCTTTACTGTATTCTGTATGGTTTATTTATTTATTTGTTTGTTTGTTTACCAAAACCAATTCCTCAACTTCTTTTAATTTCTCCCCTCTCAAGTGGCGAGTAAGAAAAGAAGCTATGATGGGTCTTGCCCAGCTGTACAAGAAGTACTGTCTTCATGCTGAGGCTGGAAAAGATGCTGCAGAGAAAGTGAGCTGGATAAAGGATAAACTTTTGCACATATATTATCAAAATAGCATTGATGACAAGTGAGTCAATCTAAGTCTTCCTAATTTTAATTGTATAGTGATAAGAGATAGTCTGAAAATATGTTCTTATTCTGTGAAAGGTGTTATATTCTGCGTTTATGGGTTGATGTATGATGTATTTAATTAATCATTAAGATATGTATGCACATATTCAAAATTGTTTCATTATCTGTTCATGGATTAATTTTTATATACCGATGGAACTAGAGCTATGATTTTCATTAACTAACTGCTGTGTAAGAAACACATGCTGTTAAAATCCATCCTCTGTGAGTGTTATGTGTGTCCACACCACAGTACATGCACAGATCTCTCCTTTTGGTATATGGACCTTTAGGTAGACCAAAAGCTGAGGAAACATCAGAGGTGCTTTCACATTTGATTTGTCTGTGTTTTGTCACTCAGTCCCTTTGATTTTTTGAAATACTATTTTGGTGTCAAAAAAAGTATTTTGGCCAAGGTTTTGGAAGATTATTAATAGTTTTTCAGGAAGAGAGAAGCTGTGATACCACACAAAGGCAGAATTTCAGCCTAGATTTTTAGTATGGTGGACTCAGAAAATTCTTTACACTGTTTATTAGCGCCTTGCTTTTGCAGCCTGGTACTTCAGAATGTTTTGTTACCTTGGTGACTAGTCTGAATGGGCCAATAGCCTCCTTCAGTTGCCAGTTATGATACTAAATTTTTAAGCACTGCAGCGGTGAAGGCTCTTGCTTTGTTTATCTGGCTGGTTGTAAGTGGGCCATAGTTGCATATTTGTTTAGTTGGCACCTTTTTTGAAAATCAGGAAGTCTTCACATGGTTTATACAAAGCTAATTCAGCATATATGTGAAAATATACTTTCGTTTGCATTGAGAAGTTTCTGGTTTTTCTACCATGTTTACATTTCATTTTCAGTACACAGGTTTGATAGTGGACAGAGAATGAATCAGTTGTATAGTGAATGGGGCAGATGTTTTCTGTATTTCTGTTCAATCAAAAGCAGAACACTTGGATGGGCAGATGGAAATGAGGCAGGGAATTTTGAGGGAAGAGTGTGTCATCAAAGCTGAGTTTCTTACTCTGATGTGATTTCAGAAAGCCTGATTACACTATTGAAACTAGCTTTTTCATGAGGAGGCATGGATTGTATCCTGTTTGTTTTCTCTGTGTCCACACAGAAAGACTGGTGGCTTGATTTTTAATGTTCTAGGTCAGTTTGATACTCTAAATTTTAATTCAAATTATACTGGTCTTCAAGGCTGACAATTTAGTTCTTGCTCAATGACACCATTGGGTTGGTTTCCTGATCTCAGCGGAGGGATGAATGTGTTTGTGCACTTGTCAGGATTTTAGAGATTTAGCACCTGAAGAGATGTAGAAATGCTATGATCTTTTAAGACATAAAAGATCTGTTCAATCCTTTAAACACATAAGCAAGCATGGGCCAAAATTAGCCAGCTCTGGCCTATTTTCCTTCAGTAATGCAGCAAAGAGGATAAAAAGTAGCAGTGGACAGCTCTGGGCCTTGGAGTATTTTCCTCAGGGTGCATGGGATAACACTATTTCTTTCAGGAGATAATGGTGCAATATCACACAGAGTTCAGGCATGAAGTGGAATAGAACAGATTTTTTTCCACACATAGATAACTTGCTCACTTTTATAATGTTTTTGTTGTTGCTTGGCTGTTGATTTGCACGTCTGCTCAAGACTGAAAACTTCTGACTATAAGAGCTGCCTCTCATTGTATTCTCTGAGCTTCTTTGTTTTACAATAAATGTACGGGAATGGAGTGAAACAACCACATCTGAAACAGTGCCCTCTTACTAACTATAGTTACGCTAGCCAGTCACTTTCTTCACCGGGAGAGAAGTGTGTCTTGCCGTTATTCCCATTTTGTAAATCTTGACCCTCACCAGCAGGGACCAGGGAAGGGATGATGCAGTCATTCCATTTGTATTGAATGCTTTTCTAGAACATGTATCTACAGAGACATGGACTAGAGCAATGTTCATGAATTGGTAAGAGCTCTGATGCTTCCCATCTCCTAGAGTGTTAAACAGATGGAGTCCTTTGTGCTCTGGAGATCTGTTCCCCAAACAATATAGTTCTTGGAGTCAATAGCAGGAAAGTGTACATTTAAAGAGACAAAGCCAAGTTTTCTTTAATACTAATGGGCTGTCTTGACATAGTTGTATCCATACTCAAGGTCATCCTTTTATTCCTCTGTCTTGCCATCATGTCTCTTGGAATTTTCTTTCAACAAAAATAAGCTGTGTGAGCAGAAATAAGGTGTGTTTGATCTGTGCTGCTGTGGTCTCTGTAGAAGGCACTCACAGAGTTCTTGCTAGTACCAGTGGACTGGTACATAGTGAAAAGGTTTTAAAACTCAAACACACACAATATTTGTCAATAAGTATCAAATTGTATTGCTGAACATTGTGCACAGCTTTCATTTGTATGAATTGAATTAACATTTGAATGTTCTTTTTTGGGGGGGGCTATAATTAGATTAACTACTCACTTGTATTTTATAGTTCAAAGTTGGTATTTAATGTAAAACTTCAAATGTGTTATTTAAAAAAGATAATTGGAGATTGTTTTTGCTGGATTGGTTTGTTCTCAGTTTGCCTTTTGCCCCTTTAGTTGTATATGTTGTGGTGTTCCTTCATCTCCACCTTTTTAGTGTTGATTTTTAGTTTCTGTATTAGAATGAGTAGATTCTCAAGTACTGTAGTTCAATTTTAACCATTCTTTCAAGGATTCTTCAGATTTTTACTTTTCCTCCCCTTTGAGTTATATTCTTGTATTCTTTCTCCTTTATTTGAGCTTTTCACTGTCAGTGTTCTTCAATATATTAGAATAAACAAAGGGAGATTCTCAGATCCTAAAGACAAGGAGAATTTGGATGGTGACAGATTGCTCCCTCTTAGAGGTGAAAGTGAAAGAACATGGAAAAGCTCTCAAGGAGCAGTTCTTGCTAATCTTTCTATCAGTAGTGGAAGGAGTCTTTACAGCTGAGAAAAATGCCCCTAGTTTTTGTCTTCTTTCTTTGTTGAAAAATCTGGTTTTAATGACTTCTACTATTTCTTGTTTTTTCAGCTTGCCTGGAAGGTATTGTTTGACATGTACAGTAGTGATTTCTCTTCTTTTTTTTCTTCTTTTCCTGCAGATTACTGGTAGAGAAAATCTTTGCTCAGTATCTTGTTCCACACAACTTGGAAACGGAAGA
>NW_005054297.1:9597529-9676026 GCF_000277835.1 Geospiza fortis | reverse complement strand
GGAAGAGCGAATGAAGTGCTTGTACTATTTGTATGCTAGCTTGGATCCAAATGCTGTCAAGTACGTATAGTTTCTATTCAACAAATACTTGATTTCTTAAGCTTTTCTAACATCTCTGTTATCTTGCTTGTATTATATAATAAAAATACAGCTAATGGATGCTTAACATTGTTTGCAAGTAGCATAGTATTTGAAAACATTTCCCATTTGTATACAAACCCTACATGTCCATTAGACAAGAGGATCCCATGATATTTGAGAAGAGTGGGTTTATCCATTCATTTTCATGCAGACTTAAGAGTGTGCAAGTGATGACTTTTAAGTTTGCTCTGTATTAGGAACCATGATGAAAGTGTCTGTAACTGAATTCTGGTTGATGATGGACTGGTTTTTATTTGGGTGGTTGTAAGAAATACTACAGGTGTCCTGCATATGTTAAATTGTTCCTAGAAGAATAAGAAATTATGCTCTGTAAAAAGAGAAAATCAGTTCCGCCTTGTTTTCACCACTTACTTTTAATATTTGGTAGGTTTTGATTGTACCTAATAGGTGTTGTGTTGCACTTCTAAGATAAATAAATTAACAATCTTGTTTTTTAAAACATCCAGCATTTTTTTGTCATAAAGAAGCTTTTCTTTTCTTGTTTCCCGTTTTTGCAGAGCACTGAATGAGATGTGGAAGTGCCAGAACATGCTAAGGAGTCATGTACGAGAATTGCTGGATTTGCATAAGCAGCCCACTGTACGGTTTTGAAAATATTTATGCTTTATCCAGTGGATCTATGGGACTGATTTACTGGGGGGTTTTAATACTGTATTATTGATAAAATGTAACTTCATTATTTGTTGATTTCTGTATGTAGACAACATTCCATTCTCATGAAGTAAAGTTGCTTTTTGTAATGCTTGAAGGTATATGACCTCCTTCTGTTGATCATTTTTTCATAGTACTGCTCAAGAGCTTTGAAAAGTTTCGAAGGTTTTTGTTCGCTTTTGACAGACTTTTTTTCTTTCTCACTTTCTAAGAAATTTTGAAAATGGAATATGTTGTAACATAAAGCAGTGATTTCTTAATTGGTTAGAAAAAACAAGTTCTGGAATTTTGTTCTGGAATTCTACTAGTAGAAATTTGAAATAAAAGGGCATTGCTTTGAGGTTTTGGTGAGAGAGTGGGCTTGTGGGAATTTTCTGTTCTGGGGAGTACTGGGGTCTTTTTCATTATTTTGACCTGTTACATGAATTAATGAATTTTTGCAGTTCTTTGATGTTACAAGAAGATTTTTTTCGCCACTCTGTGTAGTAGCTGCTAATGAAAGTTACACTATTCTAGTATCTATTCTTAAAACAAAAACATAAAACATAAGATTCATAAGTAGAAAGTAGTGCTGCAGAAGAACTAACAGATCAGCTTAAAGGTGTATTTTATAAAGGAGATATTGCTGATTTGTTTGTTTTTGCTGTTGTCCTCAGTCAGAAGCAAACAGTGCTGCCATGTTTGGAAAGCTGATGACCATAGCAAGTAAGTGTTAATAGCTTTCTATAAACATTCTATAAACTACTACAGCATTCCTGGAAACTGTATTTCTGTGAATCTTGGCCTGCTGAAGTTGCAAATTTATCTCATATTGAACTGTTTTTAATCATACAGAAAACCTTCCAGATCCTGGGAAAGCACAAGATTTTGTGAAGAAATTCAATCAGGTTTTGGGTGATGATGAGAAACTTCGGTCCCAGCTTGAACTGTTAATTAGCCCTACATGTTCTTGTAAACAGGCAGATGTCTGTGTGGTAAGGAAATGGAAAAGGAAACTTTTATACCATAAATATTTGCACTTAAAACTGCTACCTGGAATTAATGGTCACTTTAGTTACCTAAATACAGTTTTTACATGTTTCCAATTTTCAGAAAATGCCTTTTTGATTAACCTGTAGAGATTAGGGAAAAGATAATTACAATCATTATCTTAAGAAAACACTAGCTTTATTCCTTCCTGGGATTGTAAGCATCAAGCATAATGTCTAAAAGACCAATTTACTTCTTTAAAATACTTAATTTCAAGTGCTGGTTTTGTGGTTTTAGGGTTCCCAAATGGTCTTCTCATACTGATTCAGCTTTCAAGTACCAGCAAGTCATCTGTTACCATCTGCATATTATTAATTTATTTTTCATCCTAGAATAGTGTTTGGAGATCACTCTTTTTTTCCCCCTCGTGTTATTAAACCTCTTTGATGAAAATACACACCTTAATATTAAATTGTACTTTTCCAGATTCTGCCAACCACCACAGATTTTTTTTAATGGTCTAAGGCAAAATAAGCAATTTCATTGACAGGAATTACAAAGGACATTTCTTTTTCATTGTTATGAAATCTCAAGTACTGCAGGGTTACCCACAGTTTTCTGGATTACACTTGACAACAGACTTACACATTCTGTGCACTGCACTTCACTCTTCCTTGGATCTGTTTTGAATCTGGGCTGCAATTCTTAAGAACCCCTGAAGAACTCTTAACTAGAAACCTATTTAAATAGTTTTGTAAAGTATGTCTGCTTTGAATATAACATGATTAAGAGAGGTGTGGAGATACCAACAGCCCCCCTGTCAGAAACATTTCACTGATTATATAGACAGTCTCTCTGGTAAAGCAATAGTGACTATATTTAGCTTACTCAACATGTTGAAGAAGTAAGTAAAATGAGTGTAATTCTTGTTTGTATCTAACATTCTTGTAGAGGGAGATAGCCCGGAAACTTGCAAATCCTAAGCAGCCAACAAATCCTTTTCTGGAAATGGTCAAATTTCTTCTGGAAAGAATTGCCCCTGTACATATTGATTCAGAAGCCATTAGGTAAGTTTGAAAGATCATGAACAATTGACTCATGAATGATTAAAATATGGTAAAAATAGCAAAAGAAAAAATAATTTTCTTGGTGTTTAAATTGGTCTGTCCTAGCACTAACTGTGTGGGTGAGTTTTAAATCAAAATTATGTAGATGTATTCATTCCCAGCAACCTAGAGGATGCAACTTCTTTTGATGCTGCTTTGCTGTGCTGTCCGTAAAATGATTTTAAAAATGTAGCAGTTCATGGTGACAATTCTATTTGTGGGGCTTCAGGTGAAAACTGTGAACATAATTTTCACATAGTTAACTGCAGCACAGTCTTCCATATAGCATCTGAATTAATTAGCTTTTTTGGGATTGTGTAAGAGAATGTTTTGATTTCTTTTAAGACTTGTCTGGCAACCTAATTACATTCTGAAACTTGTGCAAGTATGTGTTGATCTAATGCCACCAGCATGGTGCGGGATTTTTTGGGTGGATTTTTTTTTCCCCTGAAGAATTTGTTTTGCAGAAAGTGAAATTAGAAGGAAAAGGACTAATGTAACAACTTAAAAATAGCAAAAACCAAACAGCAGTGCCAACACTACCCCCAGGGACTGTTGCTTTCCCTTTATATGTTGTGAAAACTAAGTAATCTTGCTTGTATCTCCAGCGTTTAACATTGTTGCACTTACTTGTTTGTTCCTTTTTTTATCTCTCATTTCAGTGCACTAGTAAAACTAATGAATAAATCCATAGAGGGGACAGCTGATGATGAGGAGGAGGGTGTAAGTCCTGATACTGCTATTCGTGCAGGGCTTGAACTTCTCAAGGTAATCTGCATTAACGCAGCGGTAATAGAAGGGGCAAAAGGGGCATGAGTAATGAATTAATGTTAGTATGGATTTAGTAGTTATTACTTAGATAATTACTTTTTTAATGTATGAAACTCTTATTAATACTCAACTTGAAAGAAGAATAGTGGAAGAGATGGTTTGTTGGAAGAAGTATGTTTTGAAAAGGGTGCCAAGCATTGAAATGTACATGTTAAAGCAGAAATTGGTTTCTGCTTAGGGAAACAGAATTGCTCTACTACTTAGGGAAGTAGTAGAGAAAAAGGTGTAAAGTGAGAGGAAGAGAAACCGGGAAACTGGGAGAGACGCCTTCTCTGGGGTGTGTATGACACTGGAAGGAGAGCAAACAGTTAGCTCAAGAGCCATGTTATTTAGTGAGAAAAAGGGAACTTGTGTTCAGTGGTGCTGAGGAGTGGAATGGGGAGAAAGGATTTGAAGTATCTGGAAAACAGTAGCCCGTGTTTTGTTTGTAGATGTCTTAATCTTCTTGGTTTCTTTTCTGCTCAGGGACTATAGATTCTGGAGAAATTAAAATTTCAGTTCAGTTCAATTAGGTTGAAAAGAAGTGTTGTTAAATAGATTGGAATATAAACATTCGTTTGAAGAAATGTGTTTTTATATATTCAAATCATGTAGTATCTTACAAAATATTTGGAGGACAGGAGGACCTGAAAAGCAAAACCTAGATGTATTTATTTGAAAATTGATATATAAATTGTCTCAACAATGCAGTTATTGAATGTAATAGTTTTGTATGGGCATGTAACAGCTATTTATGGTGATGGTAATGCCCATAAACAGCCTTCCTTTTGTTTTTCTGATTATTCATTTACTATGAATAAATATACCTTTGTTTTAATGTGTTGTCTGCAGGTTCTGTCCTTTACACATCCTACCTCGTTCCACTCTGCAGAGACCTATGAGTCTCTACTGCAGTGCCTCAGGATGGAAGATGATAAGGTAGCTGAGGCAGCCATACAGATTTTCAGAAACACGGGTCACAAAATAGAAACAGACTTGCCACAGATAAGATCGTGAGTATTGTCAGATTCTGCTTTTCATATCTGCAATTCTGCCTCTTGATAGCTTATTCAATGTGTTACCCCTATCTAGTCTTGTTAATATGATCAGCTTCTCTTTCATGATTTTTATTTCCTTCAGTACCTTTCTGTCCCCATCCCTTCATTTTTAAATTCTGTGCTCTCACACTTTTTATGTGTTTATTCAACGTGTTAGATAATTCCTCAAAATCTTCATATAATAGAGAAATTAAAACCAGTTCATATCTTTTAGGTTACAAAATAAGCAACAGCAAAAATACAGCAAAGATATGATTACTTGGCATAATTTCTACTCATTTCTGTCCTTCACACAATTTTTTCGATCTTTGTAAGGAACACAGATACAATCTCTGATATAGTTAACAGCTCTGTTTGTTATTAAACAATATGGGAAGCAAAAGCTAAAAGCAAGCATGAATTTCTAGCAAAGAATAATTGTCTGTCTGTAAGTTGTCATTCAGTTCATGCTATACTGCTGATTAAAGGTGCATAATCCACTAAGTATTCACTGACTATTAAATATCTTGTGATATTTAAAATCAACCTGTCAGTAACTAACTTGTCCAAGTAATAAAGCACAGGTTTCAAGTTCTCATATATTGAAATATCATTTTGGATATTGCCATGCTAAAATGCATATCAGTGTACACTTTTAAGTTTGCTGTAAATTAAAGCTGTAACCTCAGTGATTCTTCTGAATGGGGATCGGATTTTGGACAAAAGGAAAATATTATGAATACAGGTATATAAGATACATTTTAAGACATTTGTAGGGGTAAAAAGAAAGAAAGAAAAACCCAGCAGTCCCCATTGTGAGTACAGTTCCCAGTACAGTCCCAAGTGTCTTTGGTTCCCTACCAGAATTTAATCAATACTCTACAGCTGGGCTATATAATGTTCTCTCAAAGGATCTGGTATTGCTGAAATTTTTTTGACTTTGTGCCTTACTCAGGTATTGTTGAAGTTTAGTCTGGGAGATCTCAAAAATGTAACTGTCCAAGGGGAGGTAGCATCCTTGGCATGATTTCCAGGCAAATCAGGTTGGCATTCTGAAAAACCATGTCAGTGTTTACACTTGACACAAAGAAAAAGACATCTGAGGACAAGTAGATGTTCCAGACTTCATGTATTCAGAAATTTTTATCATAAATGAACAATCTGATACAATCACCAAGATAATTTGTTTCAAAGGACCTGTTTGTATTTTGGGTTTTTTTAAAATGCTTCTGTGAGCAGGCTACTTGCTGTCCTTTGAAGCAGTGTTCACCAGCAGCAACTCAACTTCTTTCTTGCATAGGAAATGAATAAGGGGTTTTGTACCAGTTCATGGACAAAGACTACCATATGGCTCTGGACCCTGATGAAAGCTCTGGCCATGCTCAAACAGGGCCTATGGACCATGTATGAACTTGTAGATGTAAACATGTAAAGGTGCATGTCAACATTCCACCTTTTGCAGATTTGTGTGAGTTGGGATGTGCTGAGGTGTGGTTTGTAACTGCTGCAGCACCAAGGCCTGGCAAAGACACTTTAATGTACTTATACTTAACACCATGAAAACTGTAGGTTAGCCATTGAAGCTTATTTTAACTGTAGGTTTTACTGAAATCTGTCCTGTTTTGGCTCTTAATTCAATTTGTGGAATCTTGGCAGGTTTGAGAAGAGATTTTCTACTTCAGGATAGTGTTAACATGTTTCTCAGGGTCTTTGGTTTGGTTTTGGTTTTTGTGGGGGCTTTGAGGAAACTGAGGTTTGATTCTTTCAACCCAGCAAGTTGCTCTTTAGCCTCGGTTGCTGATTTTGATTATGTAGAATGTGTCAGCAGGGTGCTGAATAATCCATGTACTGAATACTATCAAAGAGCTTTTCAAGAAAGCAGGGAGATTTTTGGGGATGTTTCTGTGTCCGACTCTTTCTGGGATGTTTTGTTTTTTCATGTTAGTTGCTGGGTGAGTTGCAGGATGAACCTCCTGAGTTAGTGGCTCAGCTGCTGAGCTCTGATGGGACAGACCTGCCTTCCAGCACTGCCTGGGGAGTGGCACTGCACAGTCTGACCAACCTGGACCTGGTATCGGAAGCCCTGCACTTTCCTTCTGTGCCTTCTGATCAGCAGATAGATTGCAGAAGATTCACAATCTCACAGCAAAGCAGTTGTTTGCTTGGGTATACATTGTGATTAAAAGTTCTGGTTATAAAAGCCTGTAAGCACACTGATGTTCAGTGGTTATTCTTAGCTTTCACAGATTTTCTTCAGCCCTTTCATTCCCAGGCGTGGATAATAAGTCCAGGAATTCATCCTAGCTGAAACTGTCATGTTGCCCCCACCTTACATTTGTCTTCCTAAATAGCTTTATTTTGATCATTATTTTCTATTAGGTTTGATTTTTTTTCCTGTGGGTTGTTTCCTTCTTGTATGTGTACAGTCAGATATTCAAGTATTGCTAAATACAGTTCCATCCTGCTTTATACTTAATGATTGTGATCTTTCCTGAACAGACTTCAAAGGAATACTTGATTTATAAGACAGTGATGATAGATTTGTGTGTGTGAAGATACTTACTTTTTTGTAGATTGCAAATTGCATTTTGAAGTATTCTATTTAATGTTCACACAGAACACTAATTCCGATTTTGCATCAGAAAGCAAAAAGAGGCACTCCTCATCAGGCAAAACAAGCTGTTCATTGTATACATGCCATATTTTCAAATAAAGAAGTACAACTTGCACAGATCTTTGAGGTATGTGTTGCCTTTAAGGTTTGTTTCTGTTATTAATTGATACTAGTAATTAAAATTAATTCCTACTGTTTATTAACAGGTAACAGTTTATGAGGTCAGGAAGCCTACAGATGTGTGGTAGTTAAGTAGTTAAGTCTTTAATTTTACAATAGCAAGTTATTAATATTTGTTTCTTAAAGTCACAATTTACTAATATTCTCATGTCTGATAGGTGAAGGTTTTTCTTTTTATCTGCATGGGAGAAGTTTGGAGGAAGTAAGCTAAATATGCTGGCTTGATCCACAGCAAATCCCATGGGGACACATTTAGCAGATACTAAATGAGAGATAACAGTCCCTGCTTTCAAGCTGTATTGAATTACCCAGCTTTAAGGTCTTTACACATACAGCCCTGCCTCACTGAGGCAGTTAGTGCAGAAAACTATGTTTGGCTGTAAGCTCAAACATCAGCTTACTGCTCACTTACTGCTTCCTTAGACAAGTTATTAAGCAAAAAGATATTCTATACAGAGCAGTTTATTACTTCTCACTGTAGTCTTTTAAATAATAACATTATTAATCTGCACTTGTAAAATATTTTATGTTCTAGTCTTGTCTGTCTTTGAGCCTGTGCATAATTTATAAGTGTGAAAAGCTTTGAATTAAGCTTGCAGAGTTCGATTTCTGCTTAGAGTTCTGTGAGAGTGCTTGTTCCCTCCCTAATACCAGAATCTGATGCAGTGGTGTGGGATGATACAGGAATTGTCCTGGTGACTGTTACCTGGAAGGTAAATACTGATGGCTAGTAGAAATGTCCCTGGTGGTTTCCAAGGTTTTGGCTGCTGTTTTTTACCATTGGCAGTTGGGATTCAGGTGTTCACAACTTCTGAACAGAATTAAGTCAAAGTTTTTTCCCATGTCACTCAGGTTTGAATGTGTTTCACTTTAAAATAAGAAGAGAATATAGAATTTGTTTTGCCCTTACCTTATATGAGATTTTTATTTATTCTGTTGAATAGGAAATTGTATTCTTCATACTTCTGATTGCTAGTTCTATTAATTCTTTTGGAAAAGCAGTGAAATGCATCAGCAATACAGCAGTAAAATAAACTATTTTAAGACATGTTAATTTATTAACTGAAGCTGAATTTTGATTTTTTTTTTATTTTTCCTTCCCCAGCCTCTTAGTAGAAGTTTGAATGCTGATGTACCAGAACAGCTTATAACTCCCTTGGTCTCTTTGGGTCATATTTCTATGTTGGCTCCAGACCAGTTTGCTTCTCCAATGAAATCTGTTGTTGCAAATTTCATTGTGAAAGATCTCCTAATGAATGACAGGGTAAGATTATCTTTTTTTTTTTTTTTTTTGTAAGTACTTATTATACTGTTTAGCCTATTATGAACTCTGTGGGGAATAGAGCTTTTTTTGTCAATGGGTCTGTAATGTTCTGTAAGTGGTTAGTACAGTGATAATTGCATTATAAAACGTATTTTTTGAAAAGAACGCCTAATCCATTACTTTCTTCTATTTTTACTTCTTCATTTTCTGTATGAATTGAACCAGTTTGTATACTTACATGAATTTCTATAGTCAACAGGTGAGAAAAATGGAAAATTGTGGTCTCCAGATGAAGAAGTCTCTCCAGAAGTACTAGCAAAGGTGTGTTTTATCTGCTGACAGGAATAATGTGTATATCTGCAATTAAAAATTTACTTTTCTTCAAGCAATTGGGAATATTAGAAGAAATCCTTTCAAGTGTTTTTGTGTTGCGGATTAGTCCTATTAGAATATTGTTGTTTTTGTGGATTATACACAAAACTGATAAAACTGATAGAAACTATGCATTCTGTTATCTTCACTTACTGATACTAATTATTCAGAGCATTGAGAAGATGAAGAAATTCAAAAGTTGTAGTTTTCCTTACAAGAAAAGTGACTTTGACTTTACTGACTTGTAAACAGATTTGAAATAAATTGAGGCCCCGATGAATGGGAATCTAATTATGGCCATTTCTAGGAATTTTTATCTAGTTGCTTTTACTTCTAATCATATATCAAGTATCCTGCATCCTTTGCAGATGCAGATCTGCAAAGACAGTGGACCATAGTTGTAGTCTCCTGAGGTCAGAAATACCTCAGGAGAGGTCAGTATTTCTTCTTCTTTTTCACTCTAAATGTTTACTGCTTCATTCTGTTCCTTTAAAAATGTATCCGCTCTAATACACAGAAATCTATGGGAATTCCAATTTGACAACAGGAGGTTTTATTAACTTACCAGCTCTGGCAAGTAAGCTGATTGTTGATTTGTTTGTGTGTGATAGGTGCAGGCAATTAAACTTTTGGTGCGCTGGTTGTTGGGTATGAAGAACAACCAGTCAAAATCTGCCAATTCCACACTCCGGTTGTTGTCAGCTATGCTCGTCAGCGAAGGAGACTTGACAGAACAGAAGCGAATCAGGTCAGAGTTTGTTCCTTGCAGGTTTCCATAAATTTTGTTTTAGAATTTCAAAGAATGTTGGTTCTTTGAGAGTGCTTGTGGAATGTTAAGGTCAGCACCATGTTGGCTACAGATTTGATCAGAGTAGTAATATTAGGAGTGGAGTAGCAGCATGAAATTATGTTGGATACTCCCTTTCTTGCAATTTGCTAATACCTACAGAGTTCCAAATTAGATTATTTTCCTAGTAAAAGTCATTGTAGAGAGTAGAACACGTGCAGAGGTATCTTTGAAAACAGTTGAGTGATAACCACCTCCCAAGCATGTTAGATTTTATCTTGGGTAGAACTTCTTCATTCCAACTGTGAAGTAGCTGCACCTCAGCTTCATTTTGAGGGTGAAGGAAGGAAAGAGAAAAACTGCCAAAAGCATTGCTTTAATTTAAACAGTGATAGGAAAACAAGAAACTTGACTGATCTAATTTCATTGTTTTACTCAAAGTAGAGGTTTTTTTGTGGGGAAAGTAAAGCACTTTATTTTTCACAAATTTGGTAGGGTTAATTTAGCTTGATCTAGAACTGTGTTACTGGCATGTCATTGATCTTGTAAAAAGAAGAAATTAGAGATATGCAGATAGTTGTGGTGAGCTGTAATTAATTATTTGGGGTTTTTCTCTGCCATGTTTAGTAAATCAGATATGTCTCGACTGAGATTAGCTGCTGGTAGTGCAATAATGAAGCTTGCACAGGAACCCTGTTACCATGAAATAATTACCCCAGAACAGTTCCAGCTCTGTGCACTCGTCATTAATGTAAGTAACTGCATTAGAATTGAAGTGACCCTTAATCGAGTTCTGAGTCTTTACCTCTGAGCTTTTGTTGCTGCTACAGAGTATATTCTGTTCCTCACTGCAGCTTTCACAAGTTCTTGAAGTTTCAATTTCAAATGTTAATAGTGCTGCTTCTGTTCATATTTTTAGTAAGCCTCCTCATAATTCCACCTTGAATGCCTTTTTTTTTTTTAATAAGACCAGGATTTTGATGGTTGCGCTTTTATGATTTGTGTTGCTATAGGATGAGTGCTACCAAGTGAGGCAGATATTTGCCCAGAAGCTGCATAAGGCACTTGTGAAGTTACTGCTCCCTTTGGAATATATGGCAATCTTTGCTTTGTGTGCCAAAGACCCTGTGAAGGAGAGAAGAGCACATGCCAGACAGTGCTTGCTGAAAAACATCAGTATACGAAGAGAATATATTAAGCAGAATCCTATGGCTAATGGTTAGTATTTCACTAAAATTGTTAAGAATACAGTAATACTAAACTGGAAGGAGTAATTATTAAAACTTAAGCAATTGGTTTTTCTAAAGAAACACTAGATAAGTTTAATCTGTTTCCTCATCTTTATATTAGACACATTAAATCTAAATTTACTTAGTTCAGTATTAGCATTAACCAAAAAATACTACTCTGTACATGGGTGAGAATTATGGATGTAAAATACAGTGCTCTTATGGTTGTGGTTGTTTTGATCAAAAACCAAAATTTTGTGTCCTGATATTTTTTGGCTTTATCATTACCTTCCTGAAGCAAGACCAAGTGGTTTTGTAGTAGTAAAACACGTTCATTTATTTTTAATGATTCATTAAAAGTAAAGTCAGTAGGAAGAAAATGCAAGTCAAAATTTTTCATTTCATGTTTGAAAAAGTTTTTCTTATGATGCATGTGTATGTGTGTAATATAGAAGTAATTTTTTGTTGTTGTTACTGTAGAAAAATTGCTGTCCTTGCTGCCTGAATATGTGGTACCATATATGATTCACTTACTGGCACATGATCCAGATTTCACAAAACCTCAGGATGTTGATCAGCTTCGTGATGTCAAAGAGTAAGTGTCAAGTGATTCTAGAATTCTTATGCTGAGAATTGTTCTGCACTTGGAAAGAAACTAATTAGGAAGAAGAAAATACTAATTAGGAAGAAGAAATATTTGTTTTATCAACAGTCTCTTCTAAACCAGTAAATGTAAAATGGAAATATGGATCACCTGAACCATGGGAAGAAGGCATCAACAACTGCTTAGCAGTATATTCTGAAAGCCCTAATGGTAACCTCTAGGTCATACTGTAGTATACCAAATTAGTGAGTTGTGTGTGCTTCTTTTAAAGTAAGCAATGATTTCAGAGTCTTGTCTTTGTGCCAAGGAATATTTATAGGATGTCAAGTAATGTTAGTTCAAATATTTTTGAACTTTTAAAATAGGGTGCTTCTCCAAGACTTGAAAACAGTGAGGCTGGGTAGGTCCTGCCTCACTGGAACCTTATTTTCCCCTTCTTTACAAGCCTACTAAAAGTCATTCTGAGTAATTGCTGCTGACTTATATTTGCACTATACATCAGCAGTGCAGGCTTAGTACTTCTTAATGTATTCAGCACAGATTACTGTATACAATACCGTCATACTTGGCAGGAGCTTGTTCTGTACTCTTTCCACATTCAGACCTTCTTGTGTTCCTCAAGTAATATTTCACATCTTAATTATAACTTCTTTTGCTCCTTATGCCTTGCAGTGAATTTTAAAATTTTAGAAAATAGTTAACACTTAAAAATTGTTTAAGCATGTTGTCTCTCTCACCACACAGCTCTGGTTTTAGTGTTTTAGTTTTTTGTTGTATTGATTTTTGATGAAACTGAGCTTTGTTCATTTTGTATTAGGCATGTATAACCACATGCTACAATATACATCATCCAAGAAGCAGTTCTGTTTTGGTACCAATAGACTAATGCTTTTTGCACCTTCACTTCTCACAGTCCAAGTCTGATTCTTTCTCTAAATGAAAAGCTTGGTGTGTTCTGATTTCTGAGTTTCTTGATTCACACCTGGTCAGACCTGAAGTCAGTGAAGATTTTTTTACCTTACCAACAAGTCTGCATTTTGTCCCAGCACTCCCTATTCCTGGCAACATCTGAAAGCATCCTCCAGCATGTACTTTATCCAGAATGCATGGGAACAAGTTCTGATTGGCAGCCACTGAGTTAATACTTTCTTTGAGAAGCACTTTCTAGTGCGCAGAGCTTTTTTGGACAGTCCTTGTGTAGCTTTCCTTTGTTGTCCAATTTCCTCCCTCATGTTTGTCACAGACTGGCTGAACTAGCCAGAAGGGACTGCTCCAAACAAAGAAATACTCTGTGGGGGAATTTTGGCAGGAATACTTCTCTGAAGAGTCTCCTGAGATATGAGAAAAATGTTTTCCATTCAATGTGATACAGTGTTTCTTTTAACAGCTCTGAATGTCTTAGTGTTCACTTTAAAGTGTTAACTTAGATGCTTGCAAAGTTGGAAAAACAGGCTTTGCAGTGTGTTTTGTAGGTGTCTCCCTAGTTTGTCTTGGTTAAGATGGCCTAGATACAGTGATGTACAGTAAATGCCTGCTTAGCAGTTCCTGAACTATTATCTGTGATACTTACTGTTACTGATGTAGTTTTCTAAGCTTATCCTGTAGGGTTATGTTTGGGGTTGGTTGTTTTTTATCTTTATATTGTCTGAAGTGTCTTTCTCTTCCTAATTCACATTGAAATTACTGAAATGGATACAAAGAATGACTTCATGTGACTGTGTTCCTCTAGGTGCATATTTTTTTACATAAAATCCCACTGGTGTTTTGGACAGGTCTTGTTCAAAGTTGATAATTATTTATGTAATTTACTGACTTAGTAGGAAAGTCAAGCTATTGAATTTGACATGAGTTAACTGGAATTACCAGAATATAATGTGTTCTCAGTCGTAACCTTGGGATAACACTGGATTTTGCAAAACCTGGGTCAGGGTGGTATGTTACTGGTCCTGTATTCATCCTATTCAAGTTCTTGAAAACAGTGTATACATGGATGTAAAGCTGTCTAACAGATTGATTTACTATAGCTTTTGTAGCTCTTGGATGCAAGTCAGACTAGAGACATCTTAGTTTCTTGAACATCAGATAGCTCTGTAAGTATTTTGATGGAGCATTAGCCTCTGAGCTTTTGAGAGAGATGTTACTTCATCTCTTCCATTACAGTTTGTATCAGATGGGGGCTTTTGTGAACAGGGAATTTGTATATCTTTCCCAACTAAGCACTATTTTACCTTACAGTGACTCTTGACCCTCCAACCATATGCAATGGTGGAGCTTGATAGCAAGTGATAGCATGGATGGACTATTTGGGCTTTATATCATAACTGACAAATTTTTAAAACAAACTTCCAGTCAAAATTTGATGTAGTCTCACTATAAGTAAGCGAGATTTAAGGGAAAAAACCTAGGAAGGCTAATTCTCTTAAGTCTTACCTGGGAGAATTTTCCTCCCATATGGAACATTAGGAAGAATCTGACCTGCTTTTTGCATCTCCACCCCTATCTGAACTGCAGTATTTAATCCACCTCATGTGGATAACTGTCTAGCAGCAGCGTGATTTTTTCAAGATTGCCTTGAGTGTGCTCATGGTCCACGGTTGAAAGGGACATGGTGCTCAAGGTAGTGAGTACAGAATTTCATTTGGGTGATGATAGCACCAGAATTCCTGTTTCTATTCATATGTGGAAGAGAAAAAAGTTGATTGGCTGGGCAGTTATTTACAGATGTAATAATAAGCACACTAATTTAGCAGGTTTACTCGAAGGAGTACAATTAAGACTGTGTGTGGTAGAGGTCTAGACTCTGTTTACACCATTATATGAAGTTATCGGTTTATGTCTTCAAATTTATTTTGGTTTCTTAGAAAAAGCTAGTACAGCTAACAAAATTTTGTGAAGCGTTGATGTATGTAGGAGCTGTAGTATAAAAGCTGGAGTGTAATTGCTTGTGGTTTTATGACTTTTTAGGTGCCTGTGGTTCATGCTTGAAGTTTTAATGACAAAGAATGAAAACAATAGCCATGCCTTCATGAAAAAGATGTCAGAAAACATCAAGCTTACCCGAGATGCTCAGTCTCCTGATGAGCCAAAGGCCAATGAAGTAAGAAATGCAGTTGAGATTAGTGCTGGGTCATGAGCTGAGGGTTTCACAAGCAGGATTTGCAGGAAGTCTGAAAGAACTAGCTCTGACATTTTTATGGTTTTTTAAAGACACTTTTAATTGCAACCACTGTCTGTATGTTTCCAATCTCATTCTTGCAAAACCTTGCTGACTTCAGCCAGTTCATAATACCTGCATTTTTTTAAAGTATTCCTGCTACTGCCTGCCTTATTTTAACAACTGCCTAGTTTCCTCACATAAATATCTTCTGCTGTTGGGGGAGGAAATATTGCATTATATAGTTATTGTTAAACCTATTTGTTTCTAGCAGAGATGAGAAACCATTTAAGGTGATTTGATTGAGCAAGAGCTTCAATTGTACAGCATAGTCATGTAAAGTATTACTAGGTTTTATAAATAGTATCATCTGAAAAATGAGGACCTCTCCATGTGATTCAAGACATAGCAGTATGGTTAATGATATAATTATTAAAAATGCCTTTAGTGGTGGTTATTTAAACACATATTTTAAACTTTTTGAACTACTGCATTTTTTCTACACTGTAAAAAACAGTGAGTAATTCCTAAAGCATGCTTTTCTTCTTTTTTTTCTCCAGAAACTTTACACAGTATGTGATGTAGCACTATGTGTAATCAACAGCAAAAGTGCTTTGTGCAATGCAGATTCACCAAAGGACCCTGTATTGCCAACCAAATTTTTTACACAACCTGAAAAGGTAAATTTGTTAATTTTATTTCCAAAGCAATAAGAGGAAATATGGGTTTTTTTATGATTGAGAGCTGGTTATTTCTGTAAGATAATGAGTGGGAAAATACATATTCTATTATCAGCAATTAATTTTTTAAAGTCAGCTCTATGCTGTGCTGTCTGTATTATGAATACATGACAGAAATGTTTGTAACCAGGTGAGAGCAAACTGGAATTAATGCTGATATGTTAGCATGTATTGCTGAATCATTTCATTAGTGTGTTTTACAAGTGCATCTGAATATATGAGAATATATGCATTTTCTGATTGTATATCTGAATTAGAATGCAAATCAGAAAAAGGGGAACATTATTTTATGTTCCCCATGATATGTTACTATCTCTCAGTAGCTGTTGGGCTATTCTGCTTGCTGTACAAGTTGGTCCTCTTATTACTAGCTTTGGGAAGTACACCTCTGCTGTCAGCAGTGGCACTACTGCTCTCCAGGAGACCTACTTCTGAAAAGTATTTGAGGAGCACAAATAATTCTTTGGACCAGACCTAATGTTTTAGTTGTCCTGGAGAATGTACTGGCTGACATTTTTCAGTGCCCTGGGCTGTTAATTAACTGCCTTTCCAGAGGCTGTTTAAGCAAAATTTATTTCCTATTTAATTGTGAAATGGCAGATGCCATGTAACAGTGAGCTGGTGCCTTTATTCAGTTACAGGATTTTGGTAAACTCTGATACTCAGCGTGACAAAGGTAACAACTTTCAACTTGTTTAGAGAAAATGGCACCTCTTTTCCTCTGTTAGGACTTCCCATTAAAAACATGCAAGTGAACAAATAAGGAGAGCAGTTTTGCATCATTTAAAAAAATTCATATCACTTTAGAAGAAAAATGTTCATCGCAATTTCAGGTATGGCGTACTGTCATTCAGTAACGCTCACTGTAAATCTCCATCAAAATACAAGTTCAACCTATCTTTATTAGATTGATTCATTAGTCAGCAGGTTGGGTGGTGTGAAGTATGCGTAACTCTTGATAGTTGCATCTGAGAAGTTAGTTGATAAAAAAGTTAGTATATAAAAAAAGAGGGGAGATTGAGACATCAAATACAAACTATTTTTTTTTTTAATGCAGGATTTCTGCAATGACAGGAATTACATTTCAGAAGAGACAAGGGTTCTTCTTTTGACGGGAAAGGTACTGTATTTTAGCAAGTTGCAAGCCTTAGAATATTACTTGTGGTTTTTAAAATATTCTGGACTGCTGTTAAAAATTATATTAAGAGTTCACGTACAGTAATTTGTAACTCTATTTGATGACATATAATTAATTCCTTGAACATACTACCTGATGAGTACACAACACCAAGATTGTTATCTGTGCACTGGGGTACAGGTTCTTGATTACAGTTTCTTCTATTACTGAAGTAAGCTTGGTGTAAAGTTATGATGCATATAGAGAATTGTGATACCACTAGCATTGGTGATCATAAATTTTCAGTTGTAATATTTTTAATATAGCTTTTATTGCTGTTAAATTCAGGTGCAAATGTCTATGCACTTTTGAACATCTATTTCAGGGAGTCCCAGCTGGAGATACTCTGTGATTCTAACATCCTCTATTTGCACAGCAAAGCACCTCTGGGAGAGGCTTTCCAAAATGTAATGCAGAGTTAGGTTCAATACAACAGTAGGAGATATCGCAGAATCATTAAGGTTGGAAAAGACCTCTAAAATCATTGATTCCAGCCACTGACCAAACACCACCATGTCAACTAACCACAGCACTAAATGCCATATCGAGTATTTCCTGAAGTGCTGATGGTGACTCCACCACATCCTTGGCCAGTCTATTCCAATGCCTGACAGTCCTTCCAGTGAAGAAATTTTTCCTGATTTTTCAACCTCAACCTCCCCTGGCACAGCTTTTAGACATTGCCTCTTTCCTGTCTTTAGCTGCCTGGGAGAAGAGGCCACTCCCCACCTGGCTACAACCTTCTTTCAACCAGTTGTAAAGAGTTTTAAACACCCCCAGCTCCCTCAGCTGCTCTTCATAAGACTTTTGTTCCAAGCCCTTCACCAGCTGCATTGCACTTCTCTGGACTCACTCCAGCACCTCAGTGTCCTTGCAGTGAGGGACCTTGAATTGGGAACAGGATTCAAAGTGTGGCCTTGCCAGTGCTGACTAGAGAGGGACAGTCACAGCCATGGTCCTGCTGGCCACACTGTTGCTGACACAGGCCAGGATGCCATTGGCCTCCTTGGCCACCTGGGCACACACTGGCTCATGGTCAGCAGCTCTCGGCCAGCGTTCCCAGGTCCTTTTCCACTGGCCGCATTCCAGCCACTCTGCCCCAAGCCTGTAGCACTGCCTGGGGTTGTTGTGACCCAAGTGCAGGACCTGGCAGGGAGCTTTGTTGAACTTCATAGTGTTGGTCTTGGCCCATTGATCCAGCCTGTCCAGGTCCTTCTGCAGAGCCTTCCTGCCCACCAGCACACGGTAGTGCCACTCACTTGGTGTCATCTGTGAACTGACTGAGGGACACTCAATTCCTTAGTGCAGATCATCAGTAGAGGTAGTAAACAGGACTGGCCCTAGCACTGCTCCCTTGGGAACACCAATAGTGACCGGGCACTGCTGCATGGAGCACCTTCACCAGCACTCTCTGGGCCTGACCACCCGGCCAGTTCTTAACCCAGTGAGGAGTGCAGCTGTCCAAACCATGCCCTACCAGCTCCAAGAGTGTGCTGTGGGAGACAATATTAAAGTCTTCAGTGAAGTCCAGGTAGACTACATCCAGAGCCTTTCCTCATCCACTAGGTAGGTCATCTGATCATTAAAGGAGATCAAGTTGCTCAAGCAGGACCCATCTTTCCTAAATCCATGCTGGCTAGGCCTGATGCCCTGTACACACCATGTGATCACACTAAAGATAGCCAGCAGATCATCCATAACTTCACTGGCCATCAAGATCAGGCTGACAGCCCTGTAGATCTCCCAGATCCTCCCTCTGGCCTTCTTGTAGATTGCCATCACAGTGGCCAACCTCCAGTCATCTGGGACCTCTCCAGTTAACCAGGACTGATGAAAAATGATGGAGTGGCTTGGTGAGCTCTTCCATCAGCTCCCTCAGCACCCTCAGGGGGATCCCATCCAGCCTCATAGACTTGTGAGTGTCAGAATGGCTCACCAGGCCACTACTTCCTTCTGGATTGCAGGGGATCTATTCTGCTCCCCGTCTCTCTACCAACCAGTTCAGGGGCTGGGTAGCCTGAGAATAACTGACCTTTCTGTTAAAGAGACAAAGAAGGCATTAAATCCCTCAGCCTTTTCCTTATCCTTGGTAACAATGTTTCCCTCCCTGTCCAGTAAAGCATTGAGGTTTTCCTTGGCCCTGCTTTTGTTAATGTATTTGTAAAATTTTTTGTTATCTTCCATTGCAGTGGCCAGCTTGAGTTTTAACTGAACTATTACATTTATACATTTGTGTTAAATTTTTATATTACTTTTCTGCATATAATTATATAAATATGATTTAGAAGTAAACACTATCTCTTTGGGGTTCTGTGATACAATTACAGTGTTTTAGATCTTGCTGTGACTGATGACTTGACCCATGTGCTCAGGCTGAGTAGGCAACAGGAAGTTTTATATTTTGTCCCTGGAGAGCAGTCAAGGAAGTTTTCATAACTGGCATGTCACATTCTTCATGTAATTTTACATTTCCTTAGAGGCCGAGTTAATAAATTAAGGTATTCCCGAGAAGAAAATATAATTCCCATGGGTGGAAGTTATGATGGAGCAGCCAGGAGAAAGATATTACAGATGCTGGAAAACATTGGTTAGCAAAAAAAGCAGCAATCTCTGTAGAAAAGGCTTGTTACTGGACACATCAGTGGCTGCATCATCCTAGTGCTAATTCTGCACAGAATTTACTAAAAGATATTATTCTTTTAATATAATAATTTATTTACTCCATTTGCTGAGTGGCTGAGTTTACTGCATGTCCAGAGAAGGAAAACAGAATGAGTGAAATGTCTGGAGCACAAGTCTTATGAGGAGCAGCTGAGGGAGCTGGGGTTGTTTATCATTCCTGCCAAACATAGTGCTGTAACACAGGGCTGTGGGGTCCCAGGGCCCATCATTGGTGTTGAAGACAGGCAAAGATGGGGTTAAATGTTTCTGCTTAGTCATCTCCTGTTTGTGAGGTGACCAGCCTCATCAGGTAATGGCCCAGTGTTATCTCTGATCCTCCTTTTGCTTTTGACATATCTTAAAAAGCCCTTTTTAGTGACCTTTATGGTGCTGGCTAACTTGAACTCTAATCAAGCTTTGGCCACAGGAATTTTCTCCCTGCAGTGGTGAGCAGCATTTCTGTAATCCTGCCACATTGCTTCCAAATACTGTATGCTTTGTTTTCTGCCTGAGTTCCAGAAGAAGATCCCTGCTCAGCCAGGCTAAATTTCTGCCTCACTTCCTTGACGTCTTACACTTTGCAATTGCCTGCTCCTGTGCTTTAAGAGATGGTTCCTAAAAAGGGACCAGCATTCGTAGATGGCAGTACCTTCAAAAGCAGATTCCCAGAGCACCCAAAAGTCTGACAGCACCCAAAGTCTGCTGTCCCCCATACACAGGGCCAAGGCTGTCCATAAGGCCAAGGGCAGTTGATCCAGAAGGATCCTGTAATTCCTTGTAGAATGACGCATTGCTGGTAGTGTCCTGGCTGGGTGGTCAAGAGTAGACTCCCACAAAAATATCAGCTTTATTTGCTTTCCCATTCATCCTTACCCAGAGGCTCTCAACTCTAATATTGCCCAACATTTTGGCTTTTGTTGAGACTTCTCCAGCTGGTATGTCTTCAAAGCATGCGAGAGAGAAGAGCAGTTGATGAAGTGCTTTTAAATCACAAGAAGTAAAAGGATAAATAATGTTTTTAAAGTAAAGATAAGGTTAGTAGCTCTAAACTGATCGCATTGTGATTAAGACTGTTAGCCCAGGAAAAGTATTTTTAAATACTCAAGCAAATATTTGTAAAATTAAATATGTATCTGAAGTTTGCATTTTTTAAGATTTAAACATTTTTTTCTAGCCAAAACCGACCGGTGTATTGGGGACAGTAAACAAACCATTATCTGCAACTGGAAGGAGACCATATATTAGGACTACAGGATCAGAGACTGGAAGCAGTGTAAACTCTGAGCTGAGCTCTTCTGCAGGAAACAGATCAAGGTATGGGAGTCCAACATTTCTTTCATCACCTCTTTACTTAATGGTCTCCACTGTGCTTGCAAGTTTTAGGACAGGAGATGATTTGATGTGTGTGTTTAAATGTTGGAAGAGTGTCCTTATTTTGTCCAGTTTTAGAAAATGTAGTAGTTCTCAATAGGTAAAATCTCCATACTTGCTTTTTGGTTCAGTTTGTGTTATGATGTTTTGATGTATAAATTACGATTAATCCTGATTGGAAACAAGAAACTTTTTTGATATAGATGGAATATTCTGATCTGTACAAGATTAAGGATGATAAAAAGAGCTTGTTGAAGCAGGCCAGGGTCTTAGTGGAAAGATGCAACATATGATGGCAATACTCAGTGTTTCTGCTAGCAAGCATTATTTTTATATGGATGCGGAATTTTAAAATTTGTTGTAAATCTGGAGAAACAGTTTGCACTTTCAGATTTTAATACTGTTTAATTTAGTTTGGAATTGATTATCTGACTAAAATAAAGGGTTAAAGAAAGCAGAGAAAGTCAAGTCTAGTTGCTACATTCCATAAGGCCAAAGGGAAGTGTAACTGCGTTCAGAGTTTGTTCTGTAAAGTGTGCATGATATAAGTTGTAATAATCTTACTTTTTTCTTTTTTGTTCTTTTGTTTTCTATGAAGTTGGGGCATTATTGGTGTTTATTATTCTTCAGTATATTTTCCAGTATTGTCTCTTTCTATCTGGGAAAAGAACACAGCCTATTTTAGAGCCCTGGTCTTAAGTTTGCAAAAGTCATTATACAGTGGTGTGTCTGTGGTAAGGGATTTGGCTCAATGACCAGCCAATTCCTTTCAGACCTTTCCCAGTTCTGGGAAAGAAAATACGTGTGTGGACTCTGGCAAATTCAATTGTTTTTAAACTAATTTAGCCTATTGCATTGATGCCCCTTCCCCCCACCCCCTTTTCTTTACCCCAAATAATTCCAAACATTTTTCTTCTTTTCTGTATATTTTTGGTTTATTATGTCTTCCATGATGCTCCCAGGGAACAAAGTTCAGATATATCAGAAACCGGAGTCAGTGAAAATGATGAAAATCCTGTGAGGATTATTTCAGTCACACCAGCAAAGACAGAACCTGTGAAAAACAAGGTATGTCCAGGGATTTTTTGGACTGATGTCTGTAATAAGTTTGACATTGGGGTTTTTTCAGTACACCAGTTCTCTGAGGAGCTAGTAACATCCAGTTTCATTTCATATAGTTGTGTCAGTTTCCCAGCCTGACAGAGGACCCCATGTCTTCAGAATGGCCATTTATTTTATCCAGAATAATTTATAGCACTCATTGGAATGGACTTCATTCTTCTTTTCTAAAATTCCAAAATATTCCTACATTTATTCTGCATTTTCCAATGTAAGTAAGAGCGAGCCTGAGGTTCAGACTGCAAGTTCACACCTGTAGTAGCTTTAACTGAAATTACTGCCAAGAAAATGTCAAGTGGTCCTACAGCATGAAATAGACATCTAACTTTAAAATTTTGTCACAGCTAAAATCTTAATTAATCTATTAAAAATATATTGTATGGTTCACCCCTCTTTCATTAAAGAGAGAACCCCATGCCTAAATCATAAAGATTTTTTAACTTATAAAATATACAATAGCATGAATTTTAACACAGTTGAGTCCTGCACCTGGGACAGATGAAACTCAAGCAGCTGTACAACATGCTGGGATCTGCCTGGCTGGAGTGCAGGTTGGCTGGGAAGGACCTGGGGACCATCCTCAGTGGATAACCAACAGAGCATGAGCTGGCTGTGTGCCTTGGCTGCAGTGAGGGCAGCAAACTGTGTCCTGAATAGTCAGCAGATAGAGGGATGTGGTTATTCCACCCCATTTGGCATTCATTAGGCCATACCTGGAATACTGTGTCCCCCCAGTTTGATGCAGATACTCAAAAACTGGAGGGAGCCTTGCAGGGGGCGCCACGATGATTAAGGCATGGAAAAGTTGTTGTGTGAAGAAAGGTTTGAAGTGTTGAGTTCAGCTTAGAGAAGAGAAGCCTTGGAGAGGATCAATCAGTCTTTCAACATCTACAAGGTATTTATGGAAAAGATGGATGGAAGGAAGTATTCTCGAGTCTGCTTGCTGGAAGGAAAAAAGGCTACTGGAAGAAGTTGCTTCAGGGGAAATTGTCTGGATGCAAGCAGGAAAAAAAATACAAAAAACCCCCAAAACACTGTGGAGAAATTGAAACACTGGAACAGACTGTCCAGAAAAGTGGTGGATTATCAGTGTTCATGGCTTGACTTTTCAAAGCCCTGTATAACCACTGAGGCCCTGCTGTCAGCAGGTTTGACAAGATGATTTTCAAAGATCACTTCCAACCTAGATGATTCTGTGATTTAAAGTAGATTTTTGTAATAATGTAGGGATACATAGATGATTTAGGCTTTTTAAGAAATTATATATCTGCTTAATCTCTTTCTATTAGATGAAATCAGAGTAATAAGCAGGTGTTTTGGATTTCTATCATCACATAGAAAAGTTAGGCAGAGCACATATAAAGTAAATTTCAAAAATGCTTTCTAGGTTCTTGAAGTTGAAATTTCAGAGAATCTTTAAAGTTCATATGAATAGCTACTATAAGTGTCTACTATGAAGCTGCTGGAACAGTAGTGAAGGTTACAGAGATTGCCTGACTCATTTGAACACGTAAGAAACAATAGTAGAATATTTAACAAAAACAGTCCTTGATTCAGATCCAGCACTTAGAATAGTGGCACTGGTTTGTTGGAAATTGCTGAATCATGCCAGCCATACTTCTTCAGTATCCTTTTCTGTACCCCTTCTCCCAACTGCTTTGGAAGTCAGTGTTCAAATGAAGGCTTAGCATCCAGTTGCTTCCTCTTTGATTCCATATGAATACTGCTCTCTGTAGAGAAGTACATTGCTAACCCTTTCTGTTCCACATGTACAGACACCTCTTCATGGTATTTAATCGCTTCATTACCTTGTTCAGTGTGCTGAGAAGAACATGTATGTAGGCCATACCCATTCAGGCATGATGAAGAATTAACAAACACAACAAGTTGCATTTTCGGTGTGATCTTACTTCTTTATTCCTTGGGTTTTTCTTTACTGACACTTAGGTCTTCAGTAAACTGCACCTTCAATGAATGTTGGTCTCAAAATTTGTATGTATGGAAGTAAACAGTAAATACTGCTGTATTGAAATAATTCTTTGCTCCTCAGTTTTCTCTTGTCATTTGACAAAGAGACGGTAAAAGGAACTTGTCCAGAAAAATGATCATGGGAGGAGCTCATAAAGATAATTATTCTTACTGTAATGTCTCTAACACCACTAAAAGATAGATTAGCTGCAGTTAGTAACATTACACAATATGTAGAAAATGTTTCTGCAAGGATAAGGTCCAAAATCAAAGACCATGTGATGTGTTTTCATAACAATACTTACAGTTTTAAAAGCTCATGTTTGTGATGGAAGGAGATAACAGTTTGGGTTTGCCTATGGGAATCTTTTTTTCTTCACATTCATGATTTTTATTTTCTAGGAGATGAATTCTGATCAGACAACACAAGGAAATAGCACTGAACGTGGGAAAAAGCGAACAGCAACAGCATCTGGAACTGAGAATATTCATCAAAAAACAGAAGAAAAAAGTGTAGAAGAAACAGGCCCATCACTTGCAGCAAAAACCAGAAGAGGGCGACCAACCAAACCAGAACCTCAGGGTACCACTGCAAAAAACGAGGAAACAAACAAAGCACCTGTCAGGGGAAGGAAGAGGGCAGCTGCCAACCAGGAAGGCCCAGGGAGTTTAGAGGCAGGTAATGCCAAAGCACCAAAACAGCAAGACACAGCAAAAAAGCCAGCAGCAGCACAGAGACAAATTGATCTACAGAGGTAAAAATAAATAATTAAATACATGGGATGGGGGATGGTCCTTTCCTGTCTCAAGTCAGACCCTGAGTTTACAATTACAACAGACCTAGCATAGTTTAGGGCACAGCTAAACCACAGCAGATGTTGCAACCATATGTTGCATTGAGTTCTATTTTTCAAAGTACCTGGGCAACTGGAATTGGAGAAATTAATTTGTTTGGTCAGAACAGGATAAACTTAACCTGTTTTCACCAAATGCTATTTTAATGCATCCTGGTTCCCCTTCCTAGAATTGCTGTCTAAAGGAACCAAGAGTTGATGGTGTTTCAGTGCATTCATTAATGCCAGACATGCTGGCATTTGGTTACTCTGCTGTGCCTCCCTTCAGTGATAGCAAAGCCTTGGAAGCTGAATGTCTTTAATGCACAGGGAAATTTATAGTGCCAGCTGTAGCTATTTTCTGGTAGTTTGAATCTGTGCTTGTTTTAATGTTAGCAGTACTGTAATGTCTGTTTTAAGTAACTGAAAATTACATTTGGAACTTTGTAAACCACAAACAGCTTTTGGATGATAATCTGGACTACTCTAGTGTTTAAGCATGTTGACTTGGTTTGCAATACAAGCAATTCATAATAAGCATTAACATGAGAAGTTTGTTTTGCTGGACGTGGTACATAATTAAGGCAAAAGTGTCCAAAGGTCTGCAAACCAGTGTGCTCTAAGAAATCACAAAAATGATCTAAAGGAAGAAGGAATCATTGGAATAGTTTCTTTCTAGAGGTTTATAAGTTGAAGATCTTGCAGAGAACCTTGAACAAAAATAGTTTTACCTTTTCTTCTAAGAGCAAGCTTTATACAGCAGTAAAATGGTCTGTCCAGAGTGTAATATTTGTGTACTGCCTTGCAATGCTTGTTTAATGTGTCAAATTCCTTCAAGTCTTCAGAACAAATTGCACTATCCATAGCCTTTAGTAAGCTACTGTATCAGATACCATCTTTTAAATGTGTAATATCTCAGTGTTTCTTGGACAAAATACCAAAACATTGTTAACGTTTTTCAGAAGCCAGGTGCTTGGAAGTGATGGAGATTCACTGTTGGAGATAGACTCAAGTTCAGAAAACTCTCAAAATGCAATGGATCTTTTTAAGGCCTGTGGGAGCAGCCAGGAAGATACTGAGGATACAGAGATAGCAGAGGGAGGCTTCCTTAAGGTGTAGCAGGCATCTTATATAGGACAATTCTCTGTTTTTACTTCTTTATTGTAGTTTATACAGTGAGAATTCAAAGAAATTTGTGTGTAAAAAATGCTCTATCTAATAGGTTTTTTCTTTTAAGTAGACTTGTACAAGTTACTGTAAATACTGGGAAAACATTTGAAGTAGTGCCTATTCTGAAGTAAAATGGGCTATTTTTATAAACCTTGGTAATTGTAGTTAATTAAATCAAGTTACTGTTCTTAATCTCTGATTCCAGTGAAAGCAGTGGATAACTTTCATATTTATGCTGAAAAAACATGACTTAGTATGGAATTATAAAATGCACAATTCAAGTTGTGTAGTTTCAAGTTTATCAGGAAGTTGTGCTGTACAATGAGGAAGTTCAGTTGTATTCAATTAATTGTGTAATTGTTAAGAAGATACAAGATGGAGTTGGAAGAATCACAGTATAAGAAGTGTAAAAGCTAAAATCTAAACAATATTTGGTAGGATTTTGATTCAGAATCACTTGTTGTTTCCATGTCCTTACAATTAACTCATTTCCTTTTCTCCCCTCATAAAGGTAAAAAGAAAACTTGCTCGAAAAGGGAGGAAATGAAGGCCAAATAAAGGCATGCTCCAAGCTTCTGCAAAAACTAGGATTCAGAAATTTCCTGTACAGGAACTGAAATTACTTCAAAACACACAGCTTTCAGCTCTGAAACCAGAAGGAAAACTATGCTTCCCTTTCACATGAAATTAATCCTTCTCAATGGAAATGTAAAGCAGAAACTCTTGAGAAAGAGGCTAAAAGCATCTGTACTTATTTCCCCAGAGACTTTTTTTATGAAAAGTCAATAATTAAGCAAATTGCTTAACACTTGGTTCCAGTTCCTGCATTCTGGAGTTTAAAAGTGTATTTACACCATTAACTTTCATGCTGCATTTTTTTTAAAGGAAGTCAGAGAAGGTCCTTACACTGACATTGAAAATTCATGATCCTAGAGCCAGGTATTCCCATGTTTCACAGAAAAGGTAGAAGTCTACTGAATGGATTTTAAACAAGACTAGAGGAAAAAAAAATCACTTTTTTTTTTTTGCTTTACTTTTGGAGACTGTTTTATGTATAATTCTTTCTGCCTGCCTACTTTTCTGCAAAAATAAGATGTACAGATTTCAGTTCCCTGCTATGAAAAGTCATGTGGTGGCAATTTTATAAATGTTGCTTTCTGATTTTTATCAGAGTGGGAAAGTAATCACTTAAAATTGTTATTAATTCGCAAGTAGACATTTCATTTTTTAATTTTCCCTCCATTTTAGTTTAATATAATTTGCAATAAATGTACATATTGATGTTTGTTTTATAAAAACATATATCACTTTTAAGTGTTTTTACTCCTGCGGTTCTGTTGGAATATTCTAAATTTTAAAGGAGTAAAGACAGTCCAGCATTTGATTTTATAATGTTTGTCACCAGATTTTTATTATTGATGTAAAGAAAAAAAAATCAGTTTTTAAAAATAGTTGGACTTTGGCAGCTTTGTAAGGAAAGTTGGAAATGTTTAGGATTGCTCTCAATTTTAAGCATTGTGCTGATTGGAAGTAAGTCTGTTTTGCATTTTGTCTTCCTGTCCAGGCTCATTTTTTAATGTTTATTTTAGAAGATTGTTGCATCAATATTATGTTTCCTGGCATTGTTCAGCATAGATACAGTGTACACTTTTACGTACACATGATCATATTTAAGTTTGTTGCATAAAATAAACGCTTCTAGGTGTCATGTGGCAGTCTTTTGCTAATTTTTTTTTCTTTCACAGAAAACTTAATTGCTGTGTCTGTACATGGGCTTGGACATTGACAGAAGTGCTGTACAGAGTGAAGGAGCTGTAATGCAGACAGTGGTGTAGTTAAAAAGTTACATTTTTGAGGTGAAGTTACAGTGCTTTATCTTGTGGAGGGGGTTGGGTTGGTGTGCAGTGACAGTGAGGAATCTGCTTTGCTTCCCCCTGCCTCAGCTCCCCATTTCTCTTCTGCAAATTGTTTTGAAATCTCTTGATTCATATAGAAGAGCTGGGTACTGGTGGCATGAGTTGGGTATTGCTTGTGCTCCTGGAATGGGTAGGGTGCAGTTGTGTGCTCTTCAACATGACTGAAGTCTCTCTGAGCAAGTGTGCACAGCTCGTGTTATTTTTCTTCTGTAACAAGAAATCAGGCTTCGTGCATAAAGCAGTGTGTGCAGCTCCCCTTCTAAAGCAACCTGCAGTGCTTTGACCTGAAGGGTTTGGAATGCTTTTGACAGAGAGGAGATTTTAAAATCACTTAATTACACATCTGTCAGGGGTTTGATTTCTAAAACTGAAATAATTTCACAAGGTGGATTTACTGATTGTAATGCAGTTTCTTTTTAGTGCTCTGGTCAAATACTTCCCTCTCATGAAAGTTCGAATGTTTTTGTTTAAACTAATTTTAAAATGTTTTAGTTCAAAGTTTTCTAGTGGTACCTGAAAAAAAACTTGTTTTATCTTAGAAATGAGTTCTGGTACTTAGTGGTGTGCCTTTAACAGCAGTCTGAAATCTGGACTTGACAAATAGTTCAGGTTTATTTCCAAAAGCTTTTTTGTTAATGAAGTGGATAATTATTGGATTTTTTCCTTCTTATCTTCTTTGGTCAGTTTTTAATTAATTACAATGTCACATGACTCAATGAATCATAATAGAATGATACAGGTTAGAAGAGATTTCTGGAGGTTCACTCCATGCTCAGAGTATGGTTTTCAGTTGTCTTTCTCCAGATGGAATTACGTTGAGGTTTTTTGTTGTTTTTTTGGTTTTGGTTTTTTTTTTTTTAATGTGGACATTTGAGTTTTTTTCATATGCTGATTATCAGTAGAGTCAATTGGTACATTCATGTAGCAAATTATGCTGGGCATAACAGGCTGAGCCAAAATGCAGCTTACAAGAACTACCAAGAGGGGTGGCCCAGTGGCTCTTTTCAGAGCTTGCCCCAGCCAGGGCTGTGCCCAGAGTGCCCCTGCCTGCCCCGTTCCCTCTCCAGAGCCCTCGGGGCACCCCTGGGGGCTGTGGGGAGCTGCCCCAGCCTTGCGTGGGCACTGACAGCACACGGGAGCAGCCTGGAGAGCCAGGGCAGAGAGCACAGCACCACTCTCACACAGATGTAATTGATGCATTGCCAGTGCTGCTGAGCCCTTAAAATGAAGAGCTATTAAAGAGTAATGAGTATAAAACTCTGGAATTGAAGGCAAAGTATTTCAGGAAAGGGGGGTGGCGTGGGGGGTGTGTGTGTGGCTTGGCCATCCATCAGTTTTCAAATATTGTACATAAGAGTGGGGATTCTTCCATTATAATAAGGAAACTGATGCTCAGAGTTCTTCACTTGTTAATGTGCAATTAGTAGGAAGCCTGATAAAACCCACTCTTTATGGCTTTTTATCAGTGCAGGGTTTAAAGGCACTGAGTTTTCACATTCACGTACATACTTAGAGCTAGGTCTTGTCATCTTTTAAATTCCCATCTTCATGAAAGTTTGGCTGGGTTTCTTAGCAGATACACATTTATTTCTGTTTTTTTCTGTCTTCTGATGGCTGGGCTGCACAGCTTTAGTCACAGTAAGACAGGAAAGCTGTTCTGAGAGCATGCTTTGTAATGTACTAAATTAAACCCCTACCACTCAACAAAACTGAGTAGTTGTTTTGGATAAGAAAATAATCTTGTCTAGAGCAGTCTTTAACAGGAGAAACAGCATGCACTACAAACCTTTTCTGCACATGCTGATGAACCCTGTAAGTTTTAGAACTGATAAATAACAAAATATTATCTAAAATGTGCTTCCAGCTGGTAGATACTTAGGTCACAATGTTGGACCAAGTTCAGCATCAGACTGGCTCTTGAATGTCAAGTTAGCTGATGGGGCTGTAACAGCTGAACAGTGTCTTCTAAAGATAAAGAAAGATTTTGGACCACCAAACATTTGCAAAACACAGGAAACTTGCTTCTTAAGAAATTATCCATGTGGATCCTAGTTCTCTTGCCTGTATATTTGGTTATTGTCTTTATCAGCAGTAATAGTTCTGTTTGTGCCTGAAAATCAAATCTCAAACTGGTGCTCAGGGAAATAGCCCAAACCAAGGAAGCTGGGCTGTGCAGTCTGCTTGCCAGCCTGGCTGCAGGTGCACTGAGCTGATAACCAAGCATTAGTCACAGAGTGGCTGGGCTCAGCCCAGGGCACTGTATCTGGGTGCAGGAACAGATTTGCACAGGGAGCAGCAAGGTGTTCAAAAGCAGGGAGAACAAAGTCCTGTACAGCAGCAGTTTGTGTCCCTTGAAGGCTTCCCCTGCTTGCATTTCTGACAGGAGGGAGTCATCATGCTGATGAGTACCCTGGTATTCAGATGTCCAGAAGGAAGCTCAAACAGTACTATAAAATACTCTTAAACTTCAAAGACCAACAGTAGCTTCCATTCCTGAAGAGTTCTTAATCCACACGTTCTGTGGATTGATTTGCCTCAGTTCCTCAAAGACAGAAAACAATACAGAACTTCCTCAGAAGCAGAATTTGGAAGTGGTTGCTGACAGCCTGTCCCTTCCTAGCTGCGCAGCCTGAGTCAGGAGAGTGGATCCAGGATGTCCTTTAATTTCTAAATGAGAGACCAAAGCAGGTGAATGACCCAGTACTCCATCAGAGATTCCGTAGCACCAAGTCAATGTGGGGGCCCACAGGATGACTACTGCCACAAATCACTCCCTAGTACATGGTAGATTCAGAATAGGAACATCTCTGACTTGGGGGAGCTTCCCAGCCCTATTTTTTGCAGTCTGAAAGGAGATGAGAAAGTTTTTGGCATGTGCACCTGCTTGTAAAGGGATGAGTGGAGCGCTGCCAAGGGCTTGTTGCAGTTCAGAGCTCCTGCTCCCTCACTGGGAAAGCCACAGGCACACGGCCCCTGCTGGGAGCAGCTCTGCAGCCCAGCTGGGTCAGCACCACATGTGCTGGAGGATGTGTGAGCCTGCTCCTCAAAGCCCTAGTGTCACACCAGGCAAAGGGCAGTCCTACCCTTGGAACAAATCCTCCCATTCATCTCTTGGAAGGACCTTTCTGACTTGCAGCGGAGCATCTTCTCTCCGCCTGGGGAAGGTCCTGACACTTTAACCAGGACTCTCTGCCTGCAGAGGCTGGGCCAGCAGGAGGAAGTCAGGCTTATGGTGACCCCTGCAGCTTTGGCAAGAAGTGACTGAGGAGCCATTCAGCTTTGAGCCTGGGGACTCATCACCAACTGTGCAGCTCTACCCATGGTCAGCAAAACCAAGACCTCCATGGGCAGCACAAGTGGATGATGCAGTTGAGTCTTGTGTTGCTTGGTGAGGAGGGACAGCCATGAGGAGACATCTGCTTTTCACTGGGAGCACAGAGGTTATCCAAGCCAATTTGTAACTCACTTAGGTCATGCTGGCAGCCGTGCAGTCTCAGCAATGTGCCAGCTCAGGCAAAAAGCCTGACCAAATAGCTCTGGAATACTGAGCATCCTCCTGTAGCCCTGCCAGCCTCAGGAGTTCAGATGTGTGTTTATAAAGCTGCAAGCTGGGCATGCTCCAGAACAAGAAATGCATGTTCTGCTTCTTTGTTCAGGCATTTAATTCTCTCATTGCCCTGGAAGCAGGAATTGGTGTGTTGACTGATGCACCAAAGCCTTTGAAGGAAGAGATGGAAGGTGCTTATGGCTGTTTCTTTGGTGTTGGGTCCAGTGGCTGTCAAGAAAGTGGAGAGTCACAGCGTGCCCTAGTTTCTGTCCCCAAACCAGAAACAAGCTGGTTTTATGCTGATGGCAGAGGTCTGAGCCATCAGTCTCCTCTGGACTATTACAAGACATGACAGGTGACCCATACAGAATTTTTTTTATATTTCTGGGTGTATTTTTAATACTTTGTAGTTTCCACACCTGTAGGAAACCCCAGACCCTCACAGACTGCACAGAAGATCATGGTGGCATTCACAGCAGTCCTGGCGTGTTTGACCATGAGGTAGATGTGGTGGTATCTCTGTTACAGATACCTTGCTGGTGAGATCATCCTTCAGAGTGTATCAATGTGTGTAAATGCCTAAATAGGAAACAGAGCCAGAGGTACATCCCTGGAGAAATAAATGGAAATTGGAAAATTTTCCTATTTCCAGGCCAAACTTTTTCCCAACCAGTTAATACCAACCTGAGATCATATCCCTTGTAGGTGACTGGTCACAGCAAGACACCCATCACTGCATCCACTCCTTGACTCATCACCCCCCTAGGCTGGCCATAGGCTTCTGCTCTCTGGAGCTTTTTTTGTGCTTGTGGAGAAGGGGGATGGGCCCTGCCAGTGCTGTGGCACCCTTCTTCCCCACTGCCTTGCTCCATCTCACACACTTTCTCCAAGCATGCTGTGTCTGACCAGCACACCATTTTCCCATGGAACCACTAGGTATGTGGGGCTGTTTGGCCATTTTTGAGGGCACCTCTCTCCCCAGAGCTACAATCAGAGGCATAGGGGCCTTCTGTTAAATTTACTATGACAGCTTTGCCAGCTTCCTCAGAGCTCAAGAGCTCAAGTCTATTTTTCATTTGGTCACTTCAGCCTTGAAATGGTAATGAGTTTCTCCTCCATAAGACCACATACCCTGCTGTGTCCAAGCCCCTTCCTGCTGCCACTTGGGAGCTGCAGCACCTGCCAGGGGTGCTCATTGCCAGGGAAGCGGAGCAGGGTTCCTGCTCTACCCATTTCCCTTGCACACATTCTTTCATGAGGGTGGTTTTGGAAGCTGCCCAGAGCAGTTGGCCAAGATGATAGCAGTGTCATTTGATTCTGCATCACTGAGCTGCTTTCTTTCCAAAACACACCTTTAAACCAAAACAGGTTGTTTCTTCTTTTGGGTTGATGGTGGGATTTTTAACCTTTTTGCTATTAAGAGGGCTTTGTCATTTCACACTTGCAGGATGTGGCCCCTTTTGTGTCTCTTTGCTTCTTTTTCAGCCCCATCTAACAGACCTAGGACCCCTGAGTACAGAGTCTCTTGTGTAGACAGCTGGCTCCCTCCAGCCCATCCCAGCAGAGCAGGGCCTGGCATTGCTGCTGGATGTGGCTGTGCAGAGAGGCAGGATCCCCTCCCTCAGCCTGCTGCTGACACTGCCTCCTGCAGCCCAGGACACTGCCCAGTTTGCTGCCTCTGCCACGAGCACAGGTTGGTGGCTCATGTTTAGCTTGGTCCAGATCCCAAACCCCCCTCAGGTCTTTTCTTGCCAAGCTGCTTTATAGTTGTCCCAGCTTGTACAGGTGCCGGGGCTTTTCCTCCAGGTTCAGGATTCTGCACCTCCCCTTCCTGAATTCCTCATAGATGAGAACCATTCACAGATGAAAAGAATGGCACACAAACATTACAAAGAATTACTTTCCCTCTTTGTTTTTTAAGAAATGTTTGGGGTTGGTTTGTGCTTTGTTTTTTTCCCCTCCACCTCAGCATTGTCTGACCCAGTGGACTTTTGGTAACTACTTTGTTCATACATATTTTCTTCCAAATAGTTCTCTCTCCTGATAAGCGTGGCCTGGAGACTCTTTATCCCAGTATTTTTGATGTAGTTCAGACCATTAAAGGACTGGAATGTGGAATAAGCTATAGTGGGCAATGCCTATGCCAAGCAAAGAGTGAGCAAGCCCCCATTCTGCCAGGTTGTTCATACACAGGATTCGTTTCTTGCCTCTTTAACACCAGAAAAACCAAAACATATTGAGTGTTTTCATTCCACTTGCACTGACAGCTTTGGATCCTTTAAGCTACTTTCTACACAGATAAACCACTTCACACCCAACAGTTTCTTTCAGCAAGGTGACGATGTAATGGCCACCACTTCCAGAAACACCTAGGACCCACTTTGTGTTTGGTGTTTGTACTCCAGCCTTGTGTTGATGGAAATTTAAAGCTGTGGCAATGACAGGGTTTCCAGTGCCCACTCTTTGTTAAGACTGACTGCAGTGTGAAATGGCATCAACCAGTTCTGCTTTTGAACCAAAATCTTTCTTGGTGCATAACTGGCTCCTATTTTAGGAGGCTATAGCCAGCAAAATGTTCCTCCAAGAAAGGCACCCTCCTCCCCACCTCTGCACCTGGGCAGGAGGCAGAAGTTTAAAAATGGGGACAGGCAGCTTTGCTCTGATACAGTAATGTGGCTCAGCTGCAGGGAACTTCCCAAACCTCTCAGGGTCAGCAGGAGCTTTAACTATTCACCATCATGATGTTTTTAAATTTCCAGTTGTGAGAAGAGCTTTTGGGAAAGACAAAGGGAAGAGACCATGGCACAGTCCCTCTCCCCACCCACTGCAGGTACAAGGGCCACAAGCCTGTGCCCTGCACCATTTGCAAGCAAAGGCAGCTGTACGTGGAGGACTTGGGGTGCTAAAGGGTTCTCGTGGCTCAGGTATGTATCATCATCACAAAACAGATTCTCTCCCATCTCCCTCTGCCCCCATATTTTCCTCACCAACCCAGCTTATTACCCTTTATTTTATACCAGGCTGTCATAACCCACCTAAAGAATTAATGTATTTCAACACAAAGTAGCCACTAAGTGAAGCAATGTAATTTATTTGACATTATATCAGACACGGGTGCTCCAGATCCAGACTTGACCTTAAAAACAATTTAAAATCCTGGATTTGCTGTATTGGAGGTATCAGTTACCCGTCTGAGAGCCAAATGTGTCAGTATTACAGCCACTGAAACAGAAAACTAAGTACAGGACAAGTCAAGCTAGCAAGCACCATCAGTCCATTTCAGCTGTGAACTCGCTTCCAGTTTTGGGGTGCTGGAAGAAATGACAAGGCTGTTGGACAACTTCACAAATATTTCAGTATAAAGCAGCTCTCAGTTACTCATGTCAGTGTCTAACTACACAAACTGGGGAAATTGTACTTTTTTTTTTTTACTCTGAATTAATGTCAGGCTAAGACCTGCAGGAGAGGGACTGGGGAGTGCTCCCTCTCCCTCACCCCTCTTAAAGAATGAGGTACCACAATACGACACAGCTCCTGATGACAGTAAAATTAAACAGAAAACCCAAACAACATCTTACACCATAAAACAGTGCAGCACTATCCCAGCTGGCAGAGCCTGCCCAGAAACCTGCAAAACTTGCCCAGGGACAGACACGCACCTGAAACTGGGATGCAGATCTGAAACACAGTATTACAACCAGCTCCACAGCAAACTCTGCTCGTTGCTTCAGCTGTGCAGCTGCTGGTTTTAATTGTTTTACTCCTTTTAACAAACGCTGACAAATGCCAAAAAGTGAAGTTGTACTGGTAGTAAATCCATAGTCATCATCCCTCCTAGATTTTTCTAGAGCTGAGTGCAAGGGCAGTGCCATTAGCCACCAGGCTGTCACCTCCCTGTGCATGAACCAACTGCAGTTTGAGGTACACAGTTTAAAATATACAAAGATGACGTAAGCAGTGCAGGGAAATCCAGAGAGAACTTTTCCTCTGTGGTACCGGCTTTGTTTCTTCAGATGCAGCCTTTGAAAGGAGACAAGAGGTGGTGCAGGATGGTCAGGCCATCACATGAGGCAGTCCTGGTTGAAATAACACACGCTTCCATTACACAACTTCTATTTACACAATTTTCTTCTTCAAAAATTTTTAATGTGCACCATAAAAATGATCATTCCTTTCTCTCTTGTTACTGACATGGAGGAGTAGACCCTGTAATCTCAGAACAATCTGAATTGCCAGAAATAAAATGAAAGCTGTTTTCAGGGAAACATGCATTTATTGTTAAGCATTCCCATTGAAAAATGAACATATTTTAAAATGTGTGTTTATTTAAAAAATCATTTGCTTACAAAAGTGTTTGTGTAGCTTTTATTTTCAAGACAAAAAAACCACTGATGCTGCATTCCAGCCTCCCCACCCCTGTTCCACCTCCACAGGAAGTCTGGTGCTCAGGAACCAACCTCCTGCAGTACTTATAGGTAAATACTTATTTACTAGAAAAGTCAGAATAGAGGATGGAAAACGTAAGTGAAAAGCAGGGCTCTTCAGCAGTTTACATCAGCATTCCTATGATGGCAGCCTTCTTCAGACACTGCACCAGAGCAGCAGCAGCAGTCTCACACACCAGACAAGCACAGCACTGTCACAGGACATTTCCTCAGCTGTCGAGCCATGATCTGAACTTCCATTATCCATGAAGGGCTCAGCACCACAAGCAATCCCAGAGCCAGTTTGATGCCTACAAAGCAGGAAACAGCACAGCTCCAACATCACAGCACAGTACAGGGCAAATGATTCACAAGGGTTTGTCCAGTGAGAACAAATCCAAAGTCAGGTTGCTGCCAACAGAGCACTGCAGCTGGAATAACCAAGCCAGAAGCCAAATGCGTTGAGGACAGTTGGTCTTGTGAGTCTGATGATGAATCAGCTGATGACACAAACACCACAAGCAGGAAGAGCTGCCTACATCATTCACGGATAGGTTTGGAACAGATAAGAAAACTAGCAAGAAAGAAGTGATTGCCCCTTTGCCTAGCCCTAGGAGAAAGCTGTGCCTGGAAAACGAGGATGGTAACACTGAAAATATCTATTTTGTCATCCCAGAAGAGGCTTGACTTTCAAGCATCTTGACTTTCATGCTTCAGTTCCATGATGCAACAGATGCTGAGGAAATGCACTTTTGCTATCTCTTGTTGAGCCAGCTGCTCATCGAAACTATACAAAACTAAGCACCTGGTCACAAATCAGTGTCCCCACTCACCAGCTCCATCAACAAAACAGAACAGGGGAGGACACCTCATCTTCTCATTGCCTCTGCTCGTCAGCATTTAAGTAAAACCAATTTATTTGCTAAATAACTTCACGTTTCCCACTTCAGGCAAGCCTCCAAGTCTAAGCCAACTTTTGGTGATGTTTCAGAAGGGAACAAGGGAGATGCACAGTGGACTTCCCCTGCACTAAAAACAGAACTTCCCGACACAGTGCATGACCAATGCAGTAAACAAGAACTCACTTGAATCTGTGTTTTGATTTCCCCCCACTCCCCTTCTCCCTTCCCAAATGACATAAGCTCTGAAGTGCCTAGTCTGAGTCACAGCTGTTAGGCTTAAATTTGCATAGTTTAAACATTTCTGTTACCCACACCATCTAATGCAGATTTGGTGTTACAAGGTAAGATTCTTTCTGGCTATTTAATTCCTCCTTTCAGACAACAACAAAAAAAGTTTTTATATTCCTTATGTCAGTGTTCCAATACTAATTTACATGGAAAACAGTTGAATACAGTGATAATTAGAAAAAAAACTAAGACATATTCATACACCAGTAGTACCTAATTGGTCATAAATACTACCGAACCAATTATAGTCAAGGCCCCATGTACTCTGTTGCAAGCTTCAAACAAAATAGTAAAAAAAAGTTTGGAGTATGCAGAATGCACTAAATGATGCATCTTTCCAGGATATGTTCCTAAGGTTTTTTTGTCTCCAAAATGCACCACTTTGTCACACTGAGAACAGAGTTTGTTCACAGAAGGAATGGGAGGAAGCTGTGAATTTGGCAAGGGGGTGGAATACAGTCAGGGATTTTGGTACTTATGGGAAAATGGAGGCTTTTGGCAACAGGAAAGGGCATTTCTCTACCTCTGAACAAAGCTGTACTTTGCTCTTGGAGGAACTGGGTAAGATAGGATAAACCACTGTGCTGGATGCATGTTAAAATGTGCAGCAGTGAAATCCAATGGATGCTCTGGTAATCTGTGTTATTACCAATACCTTGTTTAGAAAAATGGGGCCATTTGGACTTCAAAATAACTATTTCAAGCCATCTTCTGGCACAACAGAGGAAGACAAAGCATGATTCATTTGTACTTAGCCACTGTAGCCATGTTTGATGTTCTTGTTGCAAGGAGTGGTCAATGTGCAGCCTGAGTCCACAGCTGGAGTGGGCTGCACAGCAACTCCACATCTGTGAATGCACAGGGCCCTGAATATAGCGATGTTCAGTGACACACAGAACAGAACTGCCATTTGCATGTACAATGGCTCACAATGATAAGCTGAACACTAACAGCAAAATTCCTAGGGCTCAGCCCCAGCTGCAGTTAAACTAACTTTGTACAACATCATCCCTATATTCAACTCTGATAATTACCAAGAATACAAAAACATTCCTTATAAAGGAGTAACATGTCAAAATTCAGAGGGACTTCAGACCAAAGGTGTCTCCTTAATGCTGGGTCATGTTTCCTTCCCAGTTCACTTCTTGAGTAGCTTCCTGCCAGCACCTGAGCTAGCATTAAGCTACCAAGCACATGGATGGAGGGCAAAATCCAGAATCCAACATTTATATATGAGGGGGAAAGGGAAGACAAGTGTTTTGCAGTAGAGAAGAAAATGAGGTAACTTCATGAGAGAAGTAAAACTTAACAGGGCATTCTTTCAGAGATGACTGTGCTCACCTAAGAACCTCTTTTCCCCCTTTCCCCTTTCCCTGGCTTCCTTTATCACTTTACATACTGTTGGAGAAGCCTGCTGTTCTTAGGAGACTGGTCTATGGAAAGACACATTCAGAAGCTCGGTACTGGGAAGTTTTATGTCCCCGACAATGATTTCCAAGTTCTTTCTTTTGATAAATAGCAGCGAAGAACAAGGGAAAGTAGTCAGCAATTCATATTTACCACCAGGGTAAAAAAAAAAGGTGTTGATGTAATCAAGAAGTTCTTAGCCTGTATAACAGAAAAGACAGCAACTTGAGATTAACACAAGTAGCATTTTGCCAGTTTCCTACCGTCCCTGGTTTTCACTTAGCAAACCAGCTGAACAGTAGCAGCTTCTTGTTAAAAAAATAAATAAATATAAGGAAAGTCAAAACAACTCATTTCCTTTGGCATCATTGCAAATGATTTACACTAACTCAAGAAAACCCAAGAAAACTGATCACTGACTACACCTTAAAAAGCAGTAAGTATAAAGACTAAGCAAATGCATTTAGTATTGCACTGATATGAGTTCAAAGTATTTACTGTCTGTGCCCTGTTCTAAGTTTGGACACATCAGACAGAGCAGTACATGGAACACTCCAGAACTAGCCAGGTCTTGACAGCTCTGTTGTGTGGTTCTGTTCCCCTACTACTATGCTCCAGGTATTTAACAGATAGCATAATGTTCCTGATTTCATCTAGTATGAGTTATAAACAGACCATGAAGTGCAAAATCATTTCAATTTGTACTTCACAGCTCTAGAAAAACCCCAAGCAGGCATAGATTTCCCCACCCCATTAATCCACAGCCTAGGAGAAAAAAAAAACAACAAACCAGAACAAAACAAAAGAGTAATAGAAAAGATGACTGATACAGTACTCCATTATCCACAATCCCCATTTTCTAGTCTCGGGATTTCTCTGAACTTCCTTGTCAGATACACTCTCAAAAGTTAGCATCATATTCACAAAGACATTACAGCTCTCTTTAAATAGATGTACTAGTGTTTGAAGTTGCAAGACTAATAATTTTCAAGCTTTTGCACTCAGGATGAAATGTCATTTTAATACAAATAAAAAGACTGACTGTATGTACAAGCCAAGGTAAGATTTCAGTTCTCATTTATCAGAAACATCAATCAAAAAAAAAGCTAATTTGAGAACACACTTCTACTTCTATGTGCATTTGAAGTATGTACAGTAAAAACACCAACACAGCCTCCATGTGTTAACCAGAGAAAAATGCAAGCAAGGATGAATTTTAAAGTACCTGGTAAGCAATCCTTAAACTGAAGGCCAAAATAAAGCTAGAAAACTGCTGCAAAAAACAGCTGATTGCATCATATCAAGTACTCAAAATTTTTTTTTTTCCATTCTCAGTACACTGGAGAATCAGCTGTATTCTCCTTCAAACCCTGTGAAATCATATTATCCAGAGTGTACTGAAGAATACTTTACAGCTATTTAAGACCAAAAAAAAAGGAAATGAAACCAGCTCCATCTTTTTGTGCTGTATTGAGGCATACTCCTTACATGATTGTGTAGAAAATATGATGGATGAACATCACTACTGATAATTCAAAATATATATTTTTAAAGGGGAGCCTAGACTACTGCAATGGCACACATAATACCCACAGATGATGAAACATAATCAACAGCATGATGTAAGGGAGAGGAGAATCAGGTTTCCCAATTAATAAGCTAGAAAGAAAATGGTTCTGAATAGGTCACCATTTGGAACTTTGGGTAAGTCTTGAAAGTCTGTCAGGAAAAGTTACAAAAGCAATTGAGTATTTCAATGGTGCTCTCTTCAGCAACCCTACCTAATATGTCTATTAAGTACAAGCATGCAAATATAGGTCAATCCACAGGCACATAGGATCCATGTTAAAAACAGTAAGATAACTGTGGTGAGTGGCACCAACAATTTTGATGACTAACACTCAAAATGTTGCTTTCTGAATTACTAAATCAAAATCCTGAAGCAAGTTCCTGCTAGTCTTTGTCACACTGCTAAACACTAAAGTAGGCATTGTTTTCCCCCATTATCTTAGCTATCTGAGCTCAAAGAATTTTTACAATATTTAGTAAGAAAAAAAATTAAAGTATTTCCCCTTTTTAAATTTACACAGACGTTTAATTAGCTTTATTTACAGAGCGCTTTTTTTTCAGTCTCCAATAGTGCCTAGATAGCATCATCAGGCAAGAGTGCCAGTTTTGAAAGAGAATCTATATAGAATCCTAGGAATAACAGATGGTGATGCTCCTCCAGAAGGGGCAAGCTGGACTACAGAAGCAGCTCTCTCTATATGGCTCAGTTACTCAGGAGTAATTCTGTTGCAGTCTCTACATCCCATGATTTTGAAGACAAGGCCACTATTACTGCATTCTGCAATGAGAAAACAAAAGCAATAATATTTTCAGTGTGTGAACCTGCAGCCCCAAGGAAGTGAAATGAAAAGTTCACAGAAAATCAAAACACATTAGTTTACCATTTCTTAAATCCCAACTAATAATTGATAGAAAAATTGTCTCAAAAAGGCAGGGGGAGCTCACAAGAGTTATCCATAATGTAGTATTTTAAAACTCCAATTCTTAAAAATAATTAGCAAAATAGAATAATTGGACCTACACAACATCATGAAAGTAGAGAACCTACTTTAGTAGATTCTGATGATACTGATGACTCCCTATATTTATACACAGAAATTTGCCCTGCCCTTACTAAAAATATTTAAGTTATTTGTACTTACCCTATCAAAGCCCATAGCACAGAGGTTTTCTATTTTTTTGGTGTATTCTGGACTAGAAACTGGTGCTCCAGCATACACATGTGCCCAAAGCCGAGCTGTCTGTTTAAACATTTCTGGATTTTGTTTGTACTACACAAAAGAGAGAGGGGGGGAAAAGCAGAAAGTTAAATCAACTCAGCAATCCAACCAAACAGCAAGACAATATGGCAGATTGCAACCCATCATTCTTCCTGTGATATCCTCCACAATGTTTCATACTGGCCATGCTGCTATTCTTGAAGTAAATTTAGAGGTGAGGATTACACAAAGAGCAAACCTATGCAAGCATTTGATGTAATGAGTTTGCCTCCAGGTTAAATTGTGCACTATTGGTATTTGATATGTGCAGCCAGGTACTGCTCTCAATTGCACAGATCAAAGTAAAGCAGCTCTATTTAGCACAGCTGCTGAAAATTCATATTCAGTGCGACAGAGTACAAATTATTCCTGTGTTAACATCTCCTGAACATGGTACTACTCCAATGCACTTCTCTAACCACTTAAGAATATATATGGTTTTACACACTGCAAGTAGGCCTGCAGTTCTTCAGTCCAGGTCAATATTCTACTACTGGGCTTCTTCCTGAGAATGAGGATCTTATTCACACAGGTGACAGAAGGGCTGAAAAATGGGTGAGCAAGTACAAAAAGCTAGGGAGCTGCAACTCTTCATGAAAGCTATTACTTACCAGAAAAAAAATAATCATGCCAGTATATAACTGTATTATTTTGTACCAATCCCACCACTAAACAGTTTTCCAATAAACAACAGACTGGACCATATTGCAGAGAATTTTTAGCCTGTGCCAAGAACTCAGCTGCCAAGAAAGTGGGTCATCTGTCATAAACTGTACTCAGAAAAGTTAAATTATTTTCCTATTTTAACAATTTTTGTATGCAATATCAAGTTTGTCTTAAAAAAAACCTCTTCCCTTAGATCAACCATTTTAATAAGACAAGATATTAGGAAATACATTTTTCAAATATTTAGGTGCATTTTAAGGACAGAAACGTGGCTGATTATCATTCTTAGACATTTCATTATTACATGAAAATAATAATTAGATCTATAAAGCACAGTAAAATGCTGTACATTTCATTTTGCCTCTCCTACAACAATCCACACCAACTACACTGCTTTGTGTGCCTTGCCTACCTCCCTATAAATGTGATCCACATGTCATAATTTGTATATTTACTATCTGGTGACTTTAATGGCATTGAAACAAACATGGGAGGCAATCTATTGTTGGAAATCAACCACTGTTATAAGTACAGTGGTCTGTAACAAATGTCTTTTGGTGTATGATTAAAGAAGAAGAAGGATTAAGTTAAACACCAGTAACATCCTGAAGTACTATTTTCTTCTGCTCTTAGGAGATCTTCCCCAATTAATTTTTTAAAAATATTTTTGAGAACACTGCCAGGCCTGGAAAGCAACTAGCTGAAGTGCAAAAAATTAGTCATAATTGCATTTTACTCAGAACTAGCTTTCAGTGTTCTATTCATAGAATTACTTTACTTAGGTATCTGTAAATAATCCAGTTTCTCACTGAATTTAGAAAAGCCTAAAGGCAACTTTCACTGATGTTTCAGTATCAGGAATCTGAGGCAGTTCATGTTGCTGTACTGAAAAAAACCCAGCAACCAGAGCAACTAATACACCAGACAGCTGGTGTCTGAAAATACTGCTCTTACTCAAACAGGAATTCTCCCTGGGATTCTCTCAAGAGCTTTTACCATTTACCTGGACAACACACAGTTTAATAAAATAGCACAAGTGTGGAGAATAATTAATTCCTTATGAATTTTTGTCTTGGTAAAAGCAATTAACCCCAAACAAAGTAAAAGAGACCCCAAAACCAAATAAACACATGAAAAAAGCCATTGTTTACCAATATCTCTCTTAAAACCATTATAATCACTTACATTCACATGCCTGTAACTCAAGGCCAAACTCCAGCATAGTTTTCATGCAGGTATTTGCAGGAAACAGGATAAAGTGAATCCTCCCAACACCAGCCACACCACAGTCCCACTGGACACACCCACACAAGCACCTAAGGGGCAGCCTGGAAAATTCCTCTTTGGAATCTACAAAGATTCATGGACTTCTTTACCTGAGAAAAAAACTCTTACCAGCTCAAGTGCTTGTACTGTTATGATTCCCACACAAAATTCTACCATCAGAGCCAGAAAAGGAAACACAATTTTTGTTCTTTGTAAAAAAGGATATATAGTTGTTTTTTTCATGAAGGAGTGTGACAGCAAGGGCATACATCTGGGGAAAAAAACAGTGCAGGGACGTGCTTGGTGGCCTTTTTGGCCTTTGCAACACTTCTCCCTGGGCAGAGCAATTCAGCCTGACAGAACTGTTCAGGGACATTTATTCAGAGCAGCCTTAGTGCAGAATCCCACAAGCAAACCTTCTGTACTTACTGAGTACAGTGGTAGCAAGCAGCTCTCACACACTCAGCAGTGCAATGGGCTACTTCTAATCTCCATGTTTCCCCCTGAATCCTGACAGGTTTGAAAAAAAAGTTTATCTATCATTCTACACTGGCTTTTAAAGGGAAGTAGTACACACCTTGTCACCCTATCCTGGAAGGTTCTGACTTAGAGAAGATACAGGTGAGACAGAATGTTTTTCCAGCATCAGCTTGCTTTGTTCTTCTGTAACTGAAATACACCCTTACTGTCAGCCAGTGGGGAAGCCAGGCTGCCCTTCTCCCTCCTCAGAGTAAAAAGGGAAACACACACATACTTGAGACTTTGTTGAGAACTGTCAGAGGAATAACTGTTCCTATCCTTCAGCAACACTTTAAACAAAATCATGCCAGTCCTTGGCCCAAAATCCAATTGATTTTTTTTTGGTATTAAAAGTTATCACTAATGTCTGAAAGGTAACAAACCTCTTTGGTTATAAAATTTTACTGATAGCAATTCAATCAGTGATGAAAACAGTTATTCCCAAGTCATCATTCATAAAATTTTGACATTAAAGAAATACAATGCTCCACAACATTTATATTAATCCAGAAGAGAAGCTACATACCAAGCCAAATCCAATTAACACCATCAAGTTAAAACTCATTTAAAACTGATAGCATATTGCTTTTCTTATACTGGAAGCTTTAGATTTTGAAAGGCCAGTTACACTGGAATTCATTTAACTATGCTCCAGACATTTCCACAAGGTAACATAAATAAAGGATAAATACTCGTGACACTGTAGATTAACTAATACTCACTCTGGAATTCAAAAAGAGTGCAAAACACTGTAGCATCTCACATTTAGAATGTAACATTTTACAATAAATTGTTTAAAATGTTTTATCTCCTGTAAGCCTTGGGACCTAACTTGAGTCAGTAAAGATGACAGAAGTGTTACAAAATCACAGTCAACTGAGTATCTTACCTGGTTTGCCACTACTGCATCTTGTGGATCATCTGGTTCTGCAGCTGCCAACAATGCTTGCAGCGATAACAACACTGTTCTTAGAGTCATTGCTGCTGCCCTAAAAGTGAAAATTCAAAATATCCTTAACCATATCCTGTGCCTGTATTCACCCTTGTGACTGTACTATCACAGAAGATATGAGTTCATGTACAGATTTTAAGTCCAAGAAACACAATTTTAAACTGCTACAGGTTATAATTATTAAAATACTGTTCTGTATATATATTTAAATAAGGTTTTAAATGTGGACTTTCCTATTAACACTGTCTGAAGTTTTTGGAAAGTACCTTGACCTACACATTTCGCCATGCCCATTTAATGCAATTAATTTCATCTGGGAAAAAAAAAAACAGAAAAGCCAAGGCCTTTCTGGGCACCCTCCCTCACTGCGGTACCAGCACCTCTGTCCCGGTGCGGGCGGGGCCGGAGCCCGGGGATGCTCCCTCTGCCGGCACTCTGCGTGCAGGAGCAGTGACCTACATTGCAAACGTGCCCAACAGGTAAGAAATTCTATACACTAGGTCTCTTTGCACCGCTTTTCACGTTACATTTTTCATTAAATTGAACCTTTACATAGTTAATTACTACTACAATAATAAAATGGTTAGGCTAATTATGGAATGTGCCATCAAAATAGTTCACTACAGCCTGACTGTTGGCAGCAGGAAAACATTCTGTAGTCACAATGGTCCTGTAAAGTTACTCTTTGCCACTGTGGAAGAACCCTGTTGAAGGTAGCACAGTCTCAGAGTTGGAACTTCTAAGATTTTAGGTTCTTTTCATTTATCTTGATCTCAAAGTGTATTTAGAATAAGACACTTCAATAATTTAGTAAGGGAAAACACAGTATGCTCAGAGACATCATTTACTCAAAAGTAATCACATAAAATTATTACACACTGAAGTCTGGAAAGTTGTAACATTTACAGAGTTTCATTAGATTTTGATCATAAATAACACCTCTGAATTACCACTTCAGTTGGCACACACTGGAAACCAAGTAAGAACCCCAAAGACCCTGTGAAAGTCGAGTATTTTGATTTGAACAGTTAATTAGATTCTTAAAATAATGGTGGCAATGGCACAGACAGATGTTCAAACCAATACACAAATCTGTTTCCTCTGCTTAAGAACTAGGAGCAAGGTGAGTGGGGAAGATGTGCCATTTTAGATTTGAGCAGTGATTATGACACACGAATGCCAGAGCAAAGCTGTGAAATACAGGCATCCAATTTCTTACAAACAAACCTCAATTTTCAGTCAACAGAAAACAGTTTCTTGTTTTCAGAAGATTGCAAATAAATGCAAAGGGTTTGTCAGAATAGGTGGGGAACAATTTGAACTGACAGTCCAGCTACAAAGGAGACAGCGTGCAAGTGCATTTCCAGGCTCAGGTTTCAGAAATTTATGTATTTTCCAGTACTGAGTCACTGAATACCAATGACAGATGCTGGTGAAATGTCAGAGGTACCTTTGTGGCACCCAAATATTATGTTCATAGATGCTTTCTTGCTGTGTCACTAACCATTCAAAAATGCCATTCTTCCCTAATTGTTTGTAATTCTGGAAGATTTTTCTCAGTGAGTTATTTTTTAGCTTGATAATTATTGCTAAGCTTTCGCAGTGCAGTGTTCTACATCAAAATGCAAGTGAGAAACATCTCAAATGGCAGAGATTTTAATTAGCACATAGTGTCTCATTCCAACTGCCACACCAGCTTGAAGTCCCTTAAACTGAACGTAGTATACTTAAATCTTAAAAAAATCCTTATGCTTTTAAATTTGAATTCTGAAAAATCACAACATCACAACATACAATTCTTCTCTTTCAAACTTATTCCTTAGTAATTTTCTTTTCTTTACATTTACCTAATGCTATTTCGCTCTTATAATTTCCTTGGGCTTGTAATCTCTACTGGTTTATACAATTTTTAAATGAACCTATTTAATGTACACATTGATGACATAATTCACAGTCTCATCTAGCATTACAGGAGTGTAATGCAACATATTTACTATTCCAGCATTCAGGTATCATGGAATACTAAGTCTTTCAGGCCATACTATGCTCAAATGGATGTAATAATTTCTATTTTTACGCACTCAATTTCAGGTACTACCACATCTGCCACACCCACTGTAAAACTTGAAGTCTTTTTCTCAGTTAAGTAACTTTATTATGTTATTTACTGTAGAGTTTTAAAGACTTGCTCAACATGAAATATCTATCAGCCATAACTAATGCTATAATTACTTTCTCCAAATAAAAGTTGTTCTGCCCTTTCCTTTGCAGAAATCCTTCTACTTTAGAGACATCTGAAAATGTAGAGAAGATGACATAAAAAGGATCACAGCCTTTTGTGCCATTTTTACATGCAATTTACTTCCACTTCCACTGTACCTTCTAGGAGAGTAAAGTACACTTTGGGGAGCAGGGGGCATCGCTAAGAACCAAGGGTGCCATGGACACCAGCTGTCTCCAGCTGTCCCTGGCTTTCCAGACTGCCAGGTTCTTTCAATCCCTGTTCACCTCTTGTATTTGTAGATGTTTATACAAAGCATAGCGACACTTGAACATCTGACATTCCATTTTCAAAATAACAATAAAAAGCAAGAACATATCCATGTGTATATATATATATATATATATATATATAGATGGCTATATGATCAGAGAATTTAAACTCTGAAATACTACATTTCAGACCAGAGTGGTTTAGCCTTTATAAAAAGGCTTAAAAATGTAGCTTACAACTTAGTTTCAAGTCTCATGCCTCTCAGCTTTCCCATCTCATGCACAGTAAGACAGTCTTGATTGGACACAAACACTGAAAGAAGTATTCTTAAATCATAAAAGAAGTATTCTTAAATCATAAAAGAAAACCCATTACAGCTTCAGTTGTATTAAACAAAAGAAGAAATTAGTTTGTGATTATTGGTAAAGAAAGACTGACATATTTTGTGTAACTATTGTATAACCATCTAAAACCTTCTACCCTTAGAACAACAATTAGCTTTCCTGATCAAAGACAGTAGAAACAGCTTGTTATTTTTTACATAGTTTAGTCTTAATTTTTCAGATAGATATTAAGATTCACAGAAGAAACTGAAAGAACAGCTAAAAATAGATTCTGATTTCCCATGAACTTAAAAGCTCTTCTTTCTTCCTGTTACCTTCTTTTGTGAGAATACAGTGAATGGAGATGACTGCCTAGAATTATATTTACAGATATCAGTAAGGCAGGACCTGTTCCTCATGGGCAAAAAGCAAAAACAATTTCCATCATCAGTTCTGAAAGAAAATCTATACTGATAGTGGCACAAAGTTAAAAATCTGAACACACACCCACCCCATTCCTCAACATCTTCACAAGCCAAAGAAGAATGTCCAGAGGAAGAATGAAGAAAAAAAAAGTTGTTTTTCCTTAAAACGAATTTCCAGTGCAAAGATACAGATCTTCTGAATTTTCCAATGCACCTCAAAGGTTTATTGATCTAGGATAGAACCCTGAAAAAATTAGGTATTTCCAACTCTTCTTACATTTGAAATTTCTTCTAGGATTTATGTGCAGCAGCTCATGGAGTTCAAGCAATTCTCCTTGGTAACTCAAGCTAGCTGCATGGTTGTCTTCTAGGTTTGTTCTCACCTCCTTGCCAAAGGCAGGGTTTTGTATTGCTCCTGGCAGACTTCTGTCTGATCTGTTCTTAACTGAAGCCTCAGAAGGCTCTTGGAAAATCCATTTCAATTCTTCACCATGCTTGATACTCTGCACACTGAGATGCCTTTCCAATCTTTCACTGTACATTGTTTTTGCTTAGACCATCATTCTTGTTACTTCACTCTAGATTTTTCCTATGCTCCCATCTTTCTTGTACAACAACTCTTTAAGCAGGTTCAATGGAAACCTGACCAATCACTAGCAACAAGCAGCCAGCTTGTATAGTGAGTTTTACAGGTAAAACTTCCTATTTGCCTTGCACATGACCTTACATTGCCTTTGTCCCATGACATTACTGGCTCCTGTTTGATCCTAAAGCTTACAATAACCCTTGACTTCCATTCCCATCCCAAAATGTTGCTTAGTTATCCTGCAGGTTTGCCATCTGCAAAATGGGAGGAGGCCCCTATCATGCAGCAGTGAGCTGCAGAGAGCTCCCTACAGGGATGCACTGGCCCTCAGAGAACCTGAAACTAAAAGCCTCCACTCTGGACATCCAAACCAAAAGCTCATCTTTCTATTGGCATTACATTTACTAAACCACAAGGAAAATCTGGATTGAATCAGAACAAAGAGAGCTGATATACATTTTGTTCACTTACACTTTCTTCCTCCTTTTTTTAAATAATATCTTAGGGCATTTCCTTTAAAAAAGAGCACCCCTAGTTTGGGTGACTATAGTGTTAACATTAAAAAGCACAGCAAGCCAGCTGTGCCCAGCATGCCTGAGGAAAGAAATCTCTTTTACCTTTTGATGAGCAGAGAGAGTCCTAAGAGGATTACAAAACACTGCCAGGTTTTATTTTTCTTCTTCATTTTTAAAAGCTAAGTAATTCTCCATTTAGGAAGTATTTACTTATGTTCTTTACATTCCACTCTAGGAAACAATCTCTCTCATTATTCCAAGAGGGTAACGAAGCAGAATGCCAGGAACAGCTGCAGCCAGCAGATTGCTACTCCACTCTGTCATCCAAACATGGCTACGGGAACACTTTTTTCTAAATAATCTGCAATATTTGTTCCATTTGTGAAATAAATAAGCTTGTTAATCCAAGAGAAAATCTCTGGGACCTTGTACCAACAGCTTATGGAATCTGGATGGAAATTATTAAGGCCTTTGAGTAGAAGCTCATTGCATAGTCACTATTTACAGGACAGCTAAAAGACCAGGCATCCATCAGAGAAAATTTAAAAAAAAGAATAATAGGATAGCTTTGACATGCACAGAGGGGAAAGACAGCCTGCTTGCTGAAGGGTTCCCTAAAACCATGTTAAACCATGCATTCTCTGCATTCTTCTCAAAGCTTTAAGAAGCATCAGTGCTCCTCAAACACCCTGAACAAAACCCAGCAGTACTGGGTACCCAGGAAGATTACAAGCTGGCTGCTGCTTGTTTATCTATTAAAATTGTATTATCTCTTATAATGATTTCTGCATCTCAACTAAAACTGAAGCACAAATCCTCCAGTAGTCACTATGACAAAATTATTCTTATTATTCATTACTGACAGTCAAACTCACGAAAGCCAAGAGTTTTTGTAGCCATATATGCAGCAAGGACACATTCACTTAATAATCTCTGCTCAAGGGATTTATGGAGAACAGCTTTCCAGTAATTTAGTTCTCAGGTTTCAATGAACTGCATTAGATACGTGTATATTTAAGATTAAAGCTTTGAGACAGTACTAGCCTAGAAAATAAATACAGGCCATAGTAAGTGAAACCACATCATGAAAATTATGTCAGATAAGCATAAACAGTATTCCTTTTACAAAACCAAACCCCCATTTTAATTCTAGTGGCAAACAGTAGCTGCTTTGCAAACAAACTGGCATAACAGGTTTAAAAATCTAAACATGATGAAAATCTACAGCTGCAAAGAATTTCAGTATGAAGCCTGCAATGTCAAAAAAGAATTTTATTAAATTCATTAAAAATAATTTAAAGATATTACTTTGCAAACTGATAAAATCTCCTGCCAATATGCAGAATATCATCTCAACTATGCTCATTAGAACAGCAAATCCTTACCACAGGATGGGAGATTAGGGAAGAGACTTTTTAAAACTATATAAACAAATTTAAATCTTTGTATTTGTATTCACCATCTATAAATGAGTGTTTTATCAGCTTATTAATTCTTTCAGAAATCCTGCTAAGGCTCATAGACCAAACTTCTCCAGTCCTTTAACTCTCAAACCTCACTGAAAAACAGATATGCAGTGAAATTTGAGACTCATATTTAAACACAGCAACAAAATGAGCATTATTCAGTTAAGAGCATTACAAGTCAATGAAGTGGCACTTCAAAAACTGATCTTGTTGCTAAAAGATTTGACAAGAGAGATTGTGGAACTAATATATTTTCTATAATACTTCCACAGGTATGTTTCAGAATTGCATTTGGCCAATTTACTTTTGAATCCCTGGTGAAATAAATATTAAAATATAAATAAATATTAAAATAATAATCTGAGGGGTTGGGATTGCTTATTTTTTGTTTGTTTGCTTTCCAACAAAGCTATTTTATTCAAACCACTTTTCAACCTAGACATGCAGAAAACTTATTTTTGGTGATGTGTGGTGGTACATCCTCCCCCTGGCTCCCTCCTTAGGCCAGCTATGGTCTCAGGAATGCTTGTTAGGCCTCATCCTGGATGAATGGCACCTGGACAGTTAGGTTTCCTTAAGCTTATCAAAAACACAGTCCGCTCCCATAATTTCTGTTGTCTAGCAAGCTCCTGTTTTCCAACAAATAGCCTTGAGTTCCTTCTTCCATCTGAACAAGAGATCAAGTGGAATAGTATTTTTATTACTGGTCTTTTCAAGGAATATTCCAGTAAATACCAACTCATCCTTGCCACCAGGATGGAAATTTACTGATGAATTAAGTCAATCATCTTGTGACCCTATCTATGAACAATGGTACTGAAACCCTTTGGAGTCGTCATGGACCACCAGCAGGCTGTGACCAGCATTTCCCAGAGTAGGATCACTCTCAGAGCCAGTGAACTCTCAAGTCTGTGAGACTCTGAGGATTGCCATGGAAAGCCATTGAAGCCTGGGCTAATTCCCTCACCATTCCTCAAGGTTTAATCCTTTGCCCACTGAGAAGATCCAAAGGCATCTGCAAGCATTTCACTGAACCCGAGGGTAATTTTTCTCAGGTACCCCTTTGTACATACTTATTTTTGTCTGTGCACATATATTATGAATGTTGCCACTTCAGATTTAACCTCGTCTAGTGGAAGGTGCTCCTCTCCATGGCAGGGGGGTTGGAGCTAGATGATCTTTAAAGTCTCTTCCAACCCAAACCATTCTATGGTTCTATGATTCTATGCTAGTTAATTAAGAAATGTGGGCATTTCTTAATTAACTAAAGCTGCATATATTGAAGAACAATAAACAACTTATTTAAACAATATTAACTATTCAGATTTCTTATTGAGTTTTAGGAAAATATTCAGGAGAAAACCAGTCTTATCTACCACACAACAGAAATGCTTCAAACAGTAAACAGTGGAGACAGCTATAAGGTTGTTCTTATCAAAGAATTAGAGGCTTTGACAAACACTTCAGCAATGCTCAAGTGATGGTCACATACCATTCTATGATTTGAAAATAAACAAAACTTACAAATAGCACCACTAGAAAATGAAGAGATCACACTACATTAAGAACCATCTGAAGAGGGATTAATAGTATATAGGAAATCTCCCTCCATCACCACCAGGTTCCATGCAATTCTCTCCTTAGTGCTTCCAAATGAAGACACTGTTTCAAAGCAAGAGTTTAAAACTATAATTGGCAAAATACTGGTGCTTCTTGTGTCAGCTGGGATAAATATACAGAAGTAAAATTCTTGTTCCAATACTCCTATTCTGTATACATCTTGGAGAAGGAAGATATTAATGTTTGGGTTTTTTTCATCATGCAGAAATAACAGAAATAAGACACAGATCAAATTATCTGTGCTAGACATAACTCAAAGATTACAAGAACAGAGGTCAACTCTCCTGTTTGCCCTTCTCAGGTATCAAAGGTTTTGATGAACAACCCCAAAGGTATATAAATTAAGTTGAAGCTCAGGTTTTTTTACGTCTTTGTTGCCTTTTGATACTTACAGACAACTTCATGCCCATTCATTAATCTGCTTCAGAGTACAATCTCTCAGGAGACTGTACTTGGACAGCTGAAGAATCCTTAATCTCCAGTAAAATTGTAGGGTGGTATGACAATTAGATGCAGGTACAGAAGTGCACTAGCTTTACTGATAAGAAAATCTCTGCCAGGTACCACAGCATGTATACTGAAAGATTCTATTGCCTGAAAGAACATCAAGTGCTCTGAGATGGTAAGAAAACATGCCATTCTAAAAGTTAGAAAAACAACAGTTTATGACCATTACAATTTCATGTCAGTAATTTACACTATACTGTGCCAGATGACTTCTATAATCTCGTACATCTGTAAAAGATTAATACCCTGGATGTGTCACCTGCAAGACCTCAAGACTTCAGCACTCTCCTCTAAAGTTTCTGTTTCAAACCCAAGTGATATCTGCTTGGCCAACAGCACTCTTGACAAAGTTGTTGACTTTACAAGCATTTGAAGTTTGTATGGATGAGATACTGGTATGATCTGCTGGGGAATTACAGTACTGTTCTTTTGGGGCAGACATGGAGGAAAACAGCCATTTGTATTAGGTATCATGTCTATCATACAACTGTTGTACACAATCTTCAAACTACATGAAATCAATTACTTTGAAAAACAAATGAACAATGAGTGCAGCTGTTAGTTTGGACACAAGTCTATTCCACAGATTTTGGCTATTAAAACTTCTGCAGTAAAATTAACTGATCAAAGAAGGCAATAGGTAGTATTTGTTAACAGAAAAGCATTAAAATTAAAAATTAACTCATATAAAACCACCCAAAATGTCAACAATGAAATGTTCATTCTAGTGCAAAAATTTTTGGAAGAACTCTCTGTGTATAAAATAAATACTTAGTGCTTTCCAAAATTATCACCCAATCATTTCATTTGGAAATTTGCACCTCACTATACTATACCATAACGTGTGCTTTAAGGACATCTCAAATTATAAGCACAAGGTGAAAAGCAAGGTGAGCTGATGCCTCCCATCCAGGACACCAGTATACTTGATTTTGCACATTTAAACCCCCGTGGAATCTTACCATTGATCTTTCAGAATATCCAAACAAATGGCCCCAGTGACAGAGCTAATGTTAGGATGCCATATTTTGGTGATAAACCGCACCTAAAAAACAAGACAATTTTTAAAAACAAAAGCAGTAATTAAGCGCAGTATACTAAGTAAACATTTAAAATCCACCATTTTAAATAACAGTATGGAGAAATAATAATTTTGAACATATAGTACTACAAATGGAACTAAGAGGTGATATTGCTTATTTCAGGAGGCTTCAAGTTTGTAAGGCTGTTTGTTAGAGCCTTGCCTTACTCAAAACAGACTTTGGGGAGCTGCCCGTTCCAGCTCCCCAAACTCATCCCTAACTGCTTTCTCACATGTCATGTGTTCACATCCCTGCAGCACACAAAGCTAGTACGAAATATCCTCCAGCATAAAAGTGCTTTCACAAGCAGATGGTCAAATACAGACTAAAAACTTCTAACATTGTGAAATCTAGAAAGCCCACTTTTAGTAAAGTCCTAAACTCTTAACATAGAAACTGGGTATCATTCACTGTTGAGCTAAACTGTTGGCTACAGATGTGTTAGAAAGTGGATGCTACTACGTCTATAGCCATCCTGTCTCATTACCTCATATGCAGAAAGCCATTCACCAACCCAAAACTTAATTAGATTACTAATATTTTTTTTGCTATTGAAAGGATCTAGTCCCAGCATTCATTCATTAATCACGTCCATATTTTTACACTAAAATGTATTCATGTTTACAAAGCATTACTAAAACCAGGTTTTGGTGGTTAGGGTTTTCTGGGTATTTTAAGACACCAAGAAAGGTAAAAGCAGCACTTTCTCTTAAAGGTCTTGGAGACCAAAGCTGTCCTCAGAAAGGACATACATGCCTTTGGAAATTCCCCCTTCATTTTCTTCAGGTTGCACTGTAATTGCCTTCTAGTGATTTTGACCCATCTGTTCCTCATCTCCTCCTCACCCCAAACTCCTGAAAAACATTTTATGTATAGCACAGATCTTTTGACTTTTGGCCCTGACCTGCAAGCAAATCAGCAAAGAGATTACCTGTCAGGCATTACAGCAAAAGACCATACATACAGGGCTATAATAAAATCAGTGCAATCCTGGTGTCTAAATAGGCAAGACCAGAACAGTTCTGTTTTCCAGGACAAAAATAAGCTATCATGTCAGCTGAGGCACTTATTAACTACCTCCACTCAAGATATCACTTGGAAAATGTAAAAAGCGATGTAAATACTGGATAATTTCTCACAGTGAACGACTGCTAACAATAGCTGTCAAAGCACATACTGACCAAGCTAAAGAATTCTTTCAGATGAAAGGCAGGGCCAGACACAAACAAAAAGGCTTCCAATTCAAGACTCCAGAATAAGCAGTACTATGCTACAATGCACTGACTTTCTAACAGCTGCCTATGAACTCTGGAAATAGAGACCACCAAGCCCTAAAGAAGCAACTAAATCATGGTATACAGACGGATCTTTCAGCATCTGCAACCTGTTTCAGCTCTTCTTATTTCAGCTCCCACCACAATGTGTGCAGATTAAAGAACTGAAAACCAACAGACATTTCTTTAGGATTTTCTGTGTCTTTTGCTCCAGCCCCAAGGAAGTAATTCAAAGAACCTATGAGCCACTGACACCTCTCTCCTCCTTCCTGTTCCCCAGTTCCTTCCGAGTATTACATATCAGGGTGAAAATAATAAGAATCTAGGATATGTTCATGAAAGACCTCTTTCAGACAAAAAGAAAACCAATCAAGAAGTGGAGTCAGACAACTCAGGTGTCCACTGATTCAAGGCACTGAAGAGTGGACTAAATCAGGGCACAGGAATGTACAGCTGCACATGCTGGAGAGAACATTATTCAGAGTGGAATGACAAAACTGAAGTTCTAGAAAGATGCAGTAAAGTTAAAAGGCCAGTAAGTTGTGAAAAACATGAGTGACTTTACCACAGCCATTTCTCATCTCTCATCCACATGCATGTTATCTATTTCTATTATATTTCTCTGTTGGTTCTTCAAGACACACAACACTACGAGTCTCTGTTTAATTATTACTAGAAACTTGGTAGTTTAGATTCAAGAACCTTTTCAGTATAACTTATGGAGCCCAAGAAAATAAAAGAACCAATAACTCCCTATTACAACATTTCTTCAACAATGCTGAGGGGGAGGGAAGACAGATGTACCCTCCACATCATTTAAAACTACCTGAAAATTGTATTTATCTTGTCAGAAAAATATTAAATTAGGGTCAATAATAAGGCCTAAGCTCCTCCCCCAAAATTTCCCAGTTTGTATTTTTAGGAACAATCAGAGTGTACCTCTGACTAGACACAGTTTTGCATCCTGTTTTGTTTTTACCTAAATGTAACAGTTCCAATCCTTGTTTAGAAGTGAATTTAAAAAAAAAAACAACAAAAAAAAATCAACAAACAAAAAAGTATATAAGAATACTCAAACCCAACTTGTTAGCCAAATTGTATTATCCAAAAATAATAATGTGTTTGCAGTACCTTAGGAGGATTAAACGGATATGTTTCTGGGATTTTTATCTCTAGCTGATACCTTCCACCTGCAAAAGACAAGAACAAGTTGGAAATTATACCAAAAGAACATTACTCAAACTTAAGTCTTTCATGACACTAAAGCTTGCACTTCTAAATGAGCCTATTTTCAAGTTAATTCAAATTTACCCACCCATATTAGTTAGGAGATTCATTTAGATTTCATCTATTTCACAAATAAATGCAATAAAGTCAGTTAGAAAAGCTGTGTTTGTTTGTGCAAATCAGTACCTATATTTCTTAGGTATATTTATTGTGTACATTCTCATTTCTAATCTTATCATTTCCATACTTTATTTTAGTAAAATATACCAAAATATGAACCAAATATCTCCTAAATAGATGAAAAAAGAGGACACAGGAATATTCAGGGTGAACATGGGATATTACATTATTTTGACTCTTTTCTGATACCTCATGACAAATTTTCTTCAAATTACACAATTGAAATTACCTGTATTTCATTTAAAACTTTTTGGAATTCAAATACTTTCAAGTAACTCTTTCAGAAAAGTTCCCACACTTCGGGAAAAAAATAATAAAGGAGGTACCAGTGTTTAACTTTTATTATGTGCCACATTACCACCTGAAGTAGTTACTTCTGTTTCAATTCTGCACACACTTTGACACACCAGTATCATTAATACAGTATGAAGGGTCAGAGCATACCATAAAGGATAATAGGAGCTTGAAGACTGAACCCCCTCCTGCTGCCCAGTTTTAATAATTTCTCAGTTTTATTTCTTTGTCACAGTATCATTCCCTATCCTACTTCCATTATATAGTTCTGTTAACATTTAAGTTCACTACCAATACTTATGTCTTCTGGAGCAATCTCAAACTATCTCTGGCTACACAGTGAAGGCCATTTGCCAGGTAGCAGTTCAATGACAAAAAGAACAGGGTATTAAAAAACATACACTGTTTTTTAGACATTTCATTTTTTATAAAAATTGAAAGTATTTATTCTCATTTGCAATTTTTTTCTTCAACTTGCTGCTCTTCTTTCAGAAACCTTTTCCCTCTGTCAGTATAATGTGTTACAATTTATACAATTTCTTGAATTAAAGCTGAAGTATTTGCAATCTATTTTCCTTGAGATTTCCAGAGCCATTTACTCTGCAAACCAAGCTATACAGAACCAGCTCTCAAGTAGTTACAATACTGGCAGCAAGATGCACAGGGAAAAAAAGCCTCCAAGTACTCCTCTCAGCAGTTACAGTATATAGCATCTTTTCACCTGTGCCAAAAAACACATTAGTAGCTCCTAAGAGCTCTCACTTTAAAATGTATTTCAGTCTAATACATTCCACCTGAAACTAGTTAGCATCAGTTTGGTATTTTACACTATTAACTACAGCTGTTCTTTTTCTCACTTAACTCTAAAGTAACTTGAGACATTTTAACAGATAATACTATATAAGAAAGACCAAGAAATCCAAAATTATAACAGTAATGTCTAAGTTGATTGCTTGTCTGCTCACAGGACAGCACAGGAGAAACAGTTGTGAAGACATACAGCAATAAGAGACCTCAAGGAAGTTTGGTTTTCCTTTTCTTTAAACTGAAGCATAATTCAGCAGCAACTGTTTTTAAGAAAAAAAACCAGCTATGCTCATCAGCCCTTCTACAATTTTGCTGCCACATCATTTTGTAAGGTAATATGAAATCTATCCTTAGGTATTACCATTTCTCCTGCTTACCACAAACTATTACAGTCTTCTGCCTAATCGGATATTCAGCCACCAATATTTTTCACCAGAGACTGAAGAGTTGGTAGTGTTATTTATAAAGTATTGTTTTGCACTAAACTTTGAGGTTAAAAATACAGGCTTAAAGACATCACCTAAACAAATATGTGATTTTTTAATACTAGATTTAAAAAACAAATCACTAATATATTAATTTCTGCATGCCAATATTTTGGCATTTTTTTAAGAGTATGCATATGTATGGCTTTTTTTGTGGCTATGTAATGCTTGAAATTGAATTAAACAGTAATGGCGTAATATTCCTTCTGTACTCCTACTGGAACAGGTCTCACAAGAGTTAGAGCAATTTTTAGCTATTTCCCTTGAAGAAATAACCTATTATAAATATTGCAGTTGCTGTGGCTCACATGCAAGCTTGGCTTGAAATTAATAACAATATTACACAAGCTTTAAAAAAAAAACAACCCTCAAAAAATCCAAACCCATAAAATCTCAACCTATCTCCTGAAAAGCTCTTGATTCAAGTAAAACCCAGCAGCCAATTATCAAGTCTCTCAAAGGTCCTCCCTCCAAACACATTTTAACATTGGATGGAAATGTGTTTCAATTAAGTTGTGTCTTGCAATATTCTGGTAATTGATCAATATGAGTTGACACTATTAACAGAAAAATAAAGCTGTAAATTTTGTCAATAGATGGCATTCTTCCTCTCAGTCACTCTTAACTAATGTTCCAACATTACCTATAAAAAAATTTGCAGCAGCAGTTTGGTTTCAGATACCTCACCAACTATGGTCAACAACTGTTCTTTCACTTCACAATGGTTCTAGAATTCCCTCCTGTACCACAGGGACTGTCTGACCAGAACTACTGCATAAAACTTCTTCATAAAGCACTTCTTGCTGTGTCACTGTTCAGATTATAGATGACAAAACATCAGTCAGTAATTGTGCAGCATGCATAACTGCTATAGTCATAAAATGAAGACAAAAAACACTGGCACGCCCTTCATAATTATGTAAGGGAATAAATGCATATAACTATATTACAGAAATATTAACATTCCAAAACAAATTATTCTAATGTCAGGAAACACCAGAAACTGGGCCGGCAGTAACTCTCATTTTGTTCCTCAAAGCATATGACTTCTAGATTAAAGTAAACATACAGTCACATTGATCTTCCATGAGATCCCTGCCATAATCAGAATAAAAAATAAGTTCAACCCCCCCCCACCACCCAGGGGTATTTACTATATCCTCACAATTAAATCTACTCAAAGGTATGTAAGTGTGCATGCATTTCACATCAACAAATTCTGCACTAAACATATTGCTGTTTTTCACTAGCAGGATATGCTGAATATCTGAGCACAGTACCCAGCTTTTGAAATTCTTGTCTACCTGAACCCTTCAGCATCACACAGAACCCAGTTCTGCAGATATTTCAATCTTTTTTTACCCTCTACATGAGCTGCTATACAGTTTTTAACGTATGTAACACTCATGAGTCTTACACATGAGTGTTACATATTTAATTTCAAATAACTCTCAATACATTCTCTAAAACAGGCCCATTTTATAAGCCAAGGTAATACTGACCTAGAGGGGGGAAAAACCAGCAAGCTCTGACAAACCAACTCACCCAAGAAGGTTTAATTCTCTCTGAATGGAAAATAAACACCAAAACCAACACCCTTCTACCATCATTCAGATGCTTCCTAGTATTCAACTGCCTATATACAGATATTAAGTTATTACAATACTAAGTCTTCAATTTACAAGATGAACTATATTATTGCAAAACAACAATTATACTAAATTCTAAACAGAATTATTCACTTCCCAACAGATCACCAGCATGAGTCTGCATTTTAGGGGAACAGCATAGTACTCCTTTTAAATTGAAGGCACATATTACAACCAGAATAAACTGTTTCCAGACATTATCATCTGTCAACTATACATCTGCAGCTGATGAGATGGAGACACATGGAACAAGGGAGGGAGAGGGGAAAGCCATCATTATTTACTAGACTGTTGAGGAACTCTGGAAATAAAGTTCTGCAGGGCACCCCACCATTACAGCTGCTTCCACTTTTCTACTTTCTTTCTTCCAGACTAATTTCCCTTCTTGTCAGCTTCTGACATCCACCCCTGCCCAGTATTCTTCCATGTCAACCACTGTTAGGCTACTGCACCAGCTTCTAGCCCAGAAAAGCAAATCACAAGGGATGTCCTCCATTAGGGAAGATGTGACAACCAGATTTTCATTAGCAGTCACTAATGCTTTTGAGTGCATACACTTCGTATAGATATAAAACAACTTACAGGTATTTTCTCCACCTGATGAGAATTTATTTTTTAAAAATAATGACAAATGGCATGTGTCCAATCTCAAGGGAATACTAAAGTCTCAGTGTTAGCTCAAAGGGATAGAGCAACTAGAGCACCTGAAGAACGTCCAAAATTGTTTCATATTCCAAAAAACCAATTTATTTGCCTGAGACACTCCTTGATATTTTTTATTGAAAGTACAAATTCAAATCAAAGTAGATACCTGGCATGGAAAAGTCAAGTAAAACTATGTTTTAAAGCTATCCAATTTTTTTTTTTAATTAAAAATCCTTACTTGTCATGAAAGAACTTTAAATAGAAGGTATGTCTGCCAGTTCCATATATATGATACACAGAGTTTACAAGTACCAACACTATTGAGTCATTTTGTATCTCTGAAGAAGCATGTTACATTAGCCTCCATTAAAGCTTCTTTATGGAAGGTACCTTGCTTTTACCAGACTGTAAGAGATGCATTAGTGATACCAGCTTTAATAAACTAGAAAGTCGGTGAGGTAGAAGAGAGCTAAAGATATGAAGCTCTACTACAGAGTCCCCCACATCACTATAAGTTAAGTACTGGGACACACAGATGCCCAAAATTAATCCCAAATTTAGTTTGCAACAGCATCTCTGCTTGAGATAGGAGAAATGCAATGTTTATGCATGATCACCACTCTAGATCGCAGAAATACATGTACAGTCTGAAGCTAAGTTTCTTAATGCTTCATGGTTAAGGAGCTCAAACTCTCAAGACAGTAAACAAACAACTGGAAGTCAGAATTATACCAACTAAGCCACACAGCTCATATTTGTAAATTAATCTTGATATGGGATAGTCTATCCTACTGCCAAATAGATCTCTCCTCAGACAACACAGAAGCTGAACCGAAATAGTTTTTTCAGCTGTATTTAAAAAAAAAAGACTATTTTAAAACATGTACTTCTACATTTTATGCTGTAATTATTTTTACAAACAAAGCATCTCAAGACACATGACTTGAAATGTACAATGATTGCATACACAAAAACTTTACTTGCCTTCATATGGTGTGTCCGGAGGTCCTGCTATTTCTCCTCTTAATTCTGTAAAATTCTCATCTACAAGATCTACTTTAATTTGATTTTTGCTCGTCTTAAAAATAAACAGAGAAACAAAGAATCATAAGTAAGCATTTCACATACAAATTTCCCCCAAAATATGCTGCTTTAAATTTTAAGAACAGTACTTTAAAGTAAGTAAACATTTAAAAATATAGTAACCTAAAGTTAATAGCTATCTTCCAGTTGAAATTTTACTTCATTAAAAACAGACTACTTGTGAAGCATTAGAAACTTCAATACTATTTATACTATCACTAGAATATGCAAAGCAATCCAGCAACATATCTAAAATTCTACTTCAAAGTTGACTATATTTTAAAATGACCGTGATCTTTCAAATCACCTATTAATTCTACATATCTAAACTATAAAATTAAATTGACCAAATTACATATCAGTTCTTTTCATATTTAGACCAATTTATTTCAAAACAGACATTTGTCACTTGCAATGGAGCACAAAGACTTCCCCAAAGAGAGTAGTATTTTTAACATTACAAAGACCTAAACAGAATATTTTAGTCTTAAGATCATGTATATCTTTAATATTTAGGCATAAGATACAATTTACTTTATGCACTTGAATTTTCTTGTCACCTCCTCAACATTTTCACACCCCATATGAACTTCACTACAAAATAAAAATACTGTACTTTGATACTGGAGAAAACATATGTTTTCCAGAAACAGATTCTCCAGAAGTGTTCAGCTAGAACTACTCATTCCATTGAACTTGCTTTCCAGGTCCAGAGAGCAGTATTAGTGAAAGCCACGAATTTCCCAGCCAGTAACTTTTATTGGGGAGTTGCAAAGCACAATCTCCTTTTAGAAAGATGTACCATCAAGTTTTCAGAGGTAAGGAATTACAGGTTTTTCCATTCTGCTACCACTGCATACTGTCCTCACTGACTGCAATACAGATTTCTCAATTGCTGTGTTATTTTTTGCAAGAACTGTTAGCATCTTTTCAGATCTTTTAAAATTGTTCCAACTAGTTCTATACAGCTGTGCTCCTTCTCACCCTTGAGTAAACGTGGTTGCTGACAGCTACTAGAGAAGGATTAAGTCATAGAAAGCTGATGGGTGCCACGAGGTGGTTCTTGAATCTATCAGTGATATGAACCATTAAGCACACAGCATTCACCGGACAACAGTTGAGAAATTATTTCAGTTTCTTTCCTGCAAATGTTCTATTGAATCAGTCCCACCAAAACAAAGAGTGCTCTTCTGACCAGGCATGTTCATAGATACAAAAAAAAAATAAATCGATTAGGTAAAAGTTTCACCATGTAAAAAATCCTAATTCACTAAATTAATTCGATAGTCAACTGGGAGCTTTTAACATCTGTAGTTACATACATTTGTATTTAGAACTTGAAATCCCTTCAATTCACACAAATGAGGCAGCACCTGCAGCTCTCCACAACAGCCAGGCACTGTAAAAATTCCCTCTCTGAATTTGAACTTGATCTTATGTGACCTATCTTCTTGCAAGCTTTCCAACATCACTTAGAATTTTTTGCTCTCATGCTTCCAACTGGAAGCTTGTTCCAACACCTCACAATTTTTAAAAGCTTTCTCAAGTACAATTAGAAGTTACAATCTATCCCCACTTGTAACAGCACTGTTTCCCAGCTTCAACAAGTTTTTCATATATCTAGTATTTATTCCCCTTGTAAAATATATGGCATTTACACTGATTTTCCAGCCTTAATTTTGCTTTAAACGAGATGAAATTCTAATCTCACCATACTGATTTTTTTATAAAAGGTTCTCTACTATGTCCCATGATCACCTAACCAGCCCTGCATAAACAAATTTAGACGATGTCTCAGGATCTGTGCCACGAGCACTCTGTTGCATTCATTGAAGACACATCACAACCAGCATAACCTAAGAAAGATGAAATCTGTCTTTTTCATGGCAGCATGACACGAGGCCCAGATCAAGTGACCCGAGTCCCAGCAAAGATTCCTGCAGAAGTTTTTGTCCTCTCCAGTGACTGCCCAGTGCTTTGTCAGAGGTACTGCCCCTGTGCAAGGACTCTTCATTCCCAAAGGAGCAGAGTGGTTTAAAAAACCAATCTAGGTGAGTCACTGTAACTATCTGTGCAGGTACTGCAGTCACACAAACTTCAGCTGAGCTTCTCCTGCTCTCCCTCTGCCAACATCACCTGGCAAGCTCCACCTTGACAGCAGGAGTTCTTGTCCTTTGCAAATAACTTTTCATTTAGAGGACTGTACTAATAGCAAACAGGATGAATTTCAATCATACAATCTATGGCTAATCCATGCTAAAGCTTGCTTCATTTCCTACTTAGCATTCTGCTTTTCTTCAGTGACCTCTTGCACACTCTTGTAGCAGCCTGGATATTCTCCTTCATATTCAGTTTCAATTAGTACCACAACTAGCTGTTTTTCACAACAAATCCTTTCCAACTCCATAAATTTGTTTAAAAGCAATCAAACACACAGTCTATCACTAAGATCAGTTTCTTTCAAGAGTCAGTGATCCCGGTTCCCCACTTTGAGATGACTGCTTCTATTACTACAGCTCTAGCTGTCTCCATGCCCTTCATTGCTGCACACAGCACCTTAAGGAAAAACAGCAGGCAATACTGCACTGTTTTATTGCAGGGATTAATTTAATTCTGTATTTATGCTTAAATTCTACCATGTCCTCCATATACCAAATTAATTTTTTCTTCAAATAGCTGAAGATCCTTTGTTCCATGTTATTCTGACACTTTTCAAGGTTCAGCTCAGCTTCACCTTGACAAGTATTGCTTTATCCTCCATCTGTGGATAAACAGCACCAAACTGATTATTAATCAAATTAAATCTGGAGTGTTTTCCTACAACATTTCTCTTTAATGAGGATCATGTAGGATAAAATGACTTAATTTTAGCAGTTCTAACAAAATAAATCCCTTGCCTCCACCTCTACCAACAATAGTGGTCTTCAAAAATTCTCTAACACCAATAACCTTAGCACAGAATTTATGACTCAGCTTGTGATCTCACACCCCAAGTTGATTTTCCAGAAGGAGTTCTACAAAGACCTCAATACACTTCCACACCAAGCCTAAAACAGCATCACCTCCCGTTGATCCAGTAACAATTTAGTGACTAAACCACTGGGCTAGCAATTCTTGAAATATGAGCCATGCCATTACTCACAGCACTTATTTCCATAATTTAAGAGCTGAATTCTGTAACAATGCAGTGCCCAGAAATCCATCAGTAAAATCCTTTTCTAGAAATCTACAAGTCCAACACTAGCAGAACTTTCCCTTATCACACCTGAAAATTATTTTGATCAAGACTGATCAAAAAAACCCCAAACAACAAACAGAACACAAGACAGAGAGAAAGGAAAATTGATGCAACAATTTTCTCTTGCATCATGCAAGGGAATGCACGATGACATTCCCTCTTTTTTTCTTGATAGTCTAGATGGATTATGCATAGCCATTTTTCTTTTTAATTCACACTAGGGTCTAGTCAAAAGATTTGTTGTCTTTTAGACCAACTCAACTGCTAAGATTTTTTTTTTGCAACGCTATAGTCCTGCTTAACCAATTTTATTGGAAACCTTGTGGAAACTAAACCCAAGCTTGAGAGACTAAACTAAAAGTATGATGCAGACAAGTTGGGGAAGATTCATAGGATGCTGTTTTATTCGCTACTAAAAGCTTTATCTCTAAAAAGAAACCCAAATTAACCAAACCTTCATGAAGTGTCATTCTGTGAGCATCTTCCAAAGACAGGACACTTAATCACATTTATCACAGATAATATTTTGTCTTCACCTGCTTCCTCTCAAAAAAAAAATTCCAGAATTATACTGTCTAATTTTATGTTTTAGTCACTTCCTTGCAAAGAACACACAATCCACTCCACCAGAAAATTTGAAGAATAAGTTCTGCCACTGTGAAGACAAACACACATCTTCACTTCTACTAAAATAATTTTAGAGAGCAGCTCTGGACTCTATAATATTACTCTCAGCAGATAACAAGCTCTTCTGTTCTCCTTACTCACCATAGTCTACAGGCTTTAACAAGGAGGGCCTGCCCATTCTGAGGGCCTGTCTGCTTTCTGCAGGAAATCCAACCTTTCTCCTGAGCTTTCAATACCATTTCCTTCTCTCTTCTTCAACCTGCCTTTAGAAACCTTTCATTTCTTCATGGCCTATTATCCTCTTCACTAGTCCAGTACCTCTACTCTTAAAAATCAAGTGTATTCCTTGACATAAAATAAACAGACAAAACCATTATATATCAACACAAAAGAGCATATTAAGATAATAAAAACTGCATTGTTCTTCTAAATTTTATTTCTCACAAACAAAATACTATTTACTATATTTACTAAAAGCAGAAGAAAATTATAAATTCAGAGTTTGATCCTGGGTAAGTCTACTTCATAAAGACTGAAGTAGAGCAAATCACTTTTTAGAAATAGGAATTATAACTACATCAGAACTTTTTATGCCTTCTAAAAAAGCCTCCAAATTCTTCACTTATTTTGATTAGGAGACTACCAGAGAGTCAATCTCAAGCAATCAGCATAAAAATGCCTATTATCAGAGCTGGTGATATATGGACAGATAGTGGTAGGCTGAACTAAAAATGAAAGAATAAGATGTTTTTAATTCATTTTTCTTTAATTACATGGCCAGCAATCTTGACATGTGTTGAACTCTCTTGAGTAGAAGCAAAAAAACCCAAACAAACAAACCCAAACTCCAAATAAATACCTCACGTTTCCATGTCAGCCACGGCTACCAAACATCATAAACTTAATACTGGATGATGGCAACATACAAAAAAAGTTTTGAGTGAAGTTTTCCTAGAACCAACCAGCTCTACTTACTCCCCCCAGGACAATTTATTCACATTAGATCCTCAATCCTTGTACAATAAATTACTCTACAGAAACATAAATGCATCCATTAGCAAACATACTATGTTTTTAACTATTGGTGTCAAAACTAAAAAAGAAAATAATGTTTATTAGCAATATTAATAGCCTCAGCATGTTATTTTAAAAGCAATAAAGTCAAACTGTTATTTGCATGTTCTAGGTCTGTCTGTCTCTCCTTACATATTTAGACACCATGTGCAAATTCCAATCAAGTATCTTTGGGTATAAGGGACAAGGTGGTAAATAGAATTTATAAAAACAGAAAACAACACACCCAAAATCACCTTAAACAGAATAAGATCTGGAATGTAAAACCTAGTGGCTACTTCTGAATTATGAGGTATATGGGGGAAAAAACCCTCCAACAACAACAACAAAAAGAACAAACAAACCAAACCAAACAAAATCACAAAACCCTGCTATTCCATACAGAAATTATTTACCTACAGTCTGTGATTTTACTGGTCTTATAAAATTATTTATACATACTCTATATTGGATTAAGTACTATTATTTTTTGTTAATATACTTTGTTTTGCAGAAGATAACTCAGAAAACTCTAGAAACAAATGCATGTATGTATATAAACAAAAGTACACCAGAAAAAACTAACCTGAAAAGACACATATATGTGATAAATTATGCATATGAACATTGCACTAAAATCAGCTACATATTAAAACTCTGTAATCATTCAGGGCTTTAAGACTAGCCCCTTACACATTAAGAGAGAGTTTTAAGGAAGTGACAAAAATCTTAAAGAATGTACATACAAAAATTTCAGCAAAAATTAAGGAATAAACTTGAAAACTTTCTCTGGAATTTTCTCAACCAAGAACAAAGTTTGTGAAGGAAGTTTTGTATATACAAAATGTTTTCAATTACTAATTGTTTTCCCAATCACAGAAACAAAATAAAATTACTTCTTTATCTTTCTGACAGGATTTTAAAATTATTGATTCATCTGTGAGGTAAACTGGCAATAACCACTTTTGAACCTTCCTAAAATATAATAAAAACTTAGTTACTTCTTTATTACAACCATGACTTACAAATGTGAAGTAGGTACTTTTGAACATCCAAACATTTTATACTGACATTACAAAGTTCAATATTTAATAAGCCAAATTAACTGCGAAATCCTTCACCCTAGTCTGAAGCCATGCTAGCAAAATTAATTTGTTTATAGTATAAAGTTACTAGTGCCTTATAAACTCTTTTTACCCTCCCATTCATTTTATATGCGAACACAACAGTCTTATTCTACATCAAAATCTCACATGAACATATCTCACCAGACTTACAGAAAAAGATCACCTGACTATCTCAGTGAAATCCATAACATGATTTTTGCACTAGGCTATAAGTACTCTGAGTCAACTTGTTTTGAGTAAAAGACTCCAATATTTCAGCAGCAATTTACTCTGTAAAACAATAATTTAAATAAATTAAAAAACAAAACCAAGTTCATAATTCTTATCTTATTTACCAACTCTTTGCAAATCTGTGGATAAATATTCAAAGTAATCTTGCTTTGTAATAATTATCTTGTTATTTTCTTATGCTCTTTTGCTAAGGTACCATTCTGAACTTAGTCCATATGGTTCAGGTCTCCCTCCTTCACCGACATGCCAGAAAGGAAGATTCCTAATAAAGGCTTGTGTCTTCAGCTGCTGTCTAAGAAGTCAATACCAGACTCTCATCTCCCTTCTTTTCAAACTAACACTCTCCTTTCTTAACCCCCTTTATCCCAGAGTAGGCCAGAGTAAGTACAATGCATCCACTCAGTTCCCTCTTTTAAAAGAAATGGGAAAACATAAAAAAGGGAGGAGGTGTCACTCCACTAGGAAGCAAAGGGCAGTGCACTGTCATGCAGAAAAACAGCAAATTCAACTTACCAAAAAAAAAAAAGTTTTATAATCCCACTGCCACCGCCTCAAAGAGCTACTAAAGCAAGAGGGAACAGTTCAATACTTCCAAAATCTTCCTTCAGACTCACTCCAGCTTAAAAGCCAAAATCGAGTGCATATCCTGAGCCTGTTATTATTAAGAGAAGCAGAAATGCCCCATAATTACCACAGTGCTATGAAGTACACATGCTGCACTACCAGCTGAGCTCAGCAGATCACATCTGCATTCTAGAGCAAGCGCCTGCTGACCTTCAAAGCACAGAGCAACGCCACAGAGAAACAATCCAGGGCTGGGGCAGGGCAAAGAGAAGAAACACTTCCATCAAAAGCACATTAAAGAGCAGTTTTCTAGACAAGAAAGGGTCAATAACAAGAAATATATTTCCTTAAAATGCTCCCATGTTCTTTAAACCTACCAATAATTTCAGTCATGGAAGTTCTACCAAATTTTACATTCTATTTCATCCCCCCATATTAACATATATTAGGGTTACATCTGTTCTAGTAAAACCAGGTGACATTGTTTTTGCATACTATTTATTTCATTTACTGATCAAAATACTATGTTACTAATAAGTAACTTGTATTTTAATGTATCTAAGGAGCTACAAGTATGAATACTGTGTGAATTCTGTATTACTGTTGCTTAGACAGTCTAGAATTTTCATATCTATCACAGTATACAATACTGAGGGATATTCTTTTCCCGTCAGAACACAAAATATCTCAAATATTAAAACCATCTTCATTTTTCAAGAGTTAGACCTGGAGCACCACAAAGTTTTAGCAGAATTTTTTAAATTTAAGGTAGGTAAATACCAATTCCTGCTAATGTTCAGCTGTTAAAACATCACACTACCAAAACACTTAAGAGACTGCACTTCCACAGTGCCTTAAACCAGTCTAACAGTGGCCAAGGTCCTACTTCCCTTCTGATCACAGAATTAATGTCAAGGAGTGGGTAAGATTTTGTATTAGCATTCACACAACTGCACAGTAAACATCTGAAACAAGCACATATTAGCAAGACAGTTCTTTCATTTTAACCCAACCCCTGATTTGATTCACCACTGAACACTGCAAGTAAGAGAAGGAGCACATAAACAGGAAGAAGAGATGAGTCTGGAGGAGCAATGTAACACTGCTTCCTGGAATTGCCTTAGGACTAGTTAAAAGAATTCTGAAACTTCAGCTCTAGTGCCTGTCCAAACTATTTCTGACTAAACCATCAGTCAGGGAGACCAGAGGTGTAACTGACCCAGCTGTTGTGGCAGAAGCCTTAAGTGCAGTTACACAGTCACCGCTTGTCTCACTGAGGGACAGTGTGGTTACACTGGTAAAGCCGTGCCAGCCATGAAAGCTGCGTACATAACTGCACACGTACTCTTCTGTACTCCTCTAAAGGCCCTGCACAGGCTATGTTGAGTTATGCAAGGTACTGACAGTACCTCAGAGCATAAACTGTGTGCAAGAGCTACCCAAATGTGATCTGAGCCTAATAAGATACTCAACATCAGCGTGGGCATAGTGCAAAGGACTCCTGCTGCCTTCAGAAGAGTAAGGGGGGAAAGAAAAGATGCATCTTTCCTACCTTTTTATGCATGGTTCTGTTTTTGATGTAGAACTGAAATACCCTGCAGATAAAGCATGCTTTAATAACCATTTTGAACCATTTTTGAATTAGCCATTTTATGAACATACAGAACCATTTGATGCACACTCTGCAGTAAATTCCATGTATCTACCCTACTTAGGTTAGCAATTCTACATATAAAGGAATCACAGGATTCAGCTCATTTTAAATTGATTATGCTAATTCAATCACAGTCTCAGAGCTTGAAGACCAGCAAAAATAGCTCAAGAACGTTTTTCTGTGCTAGCTTCCCACATGGACGCCCTTATTCCAAAGTGGAAGGGCTTACCTAAACACCATGAAGGCTCTACAAGCCTCCAAAGAAAATACAACACAGCTACCATGATTTCCACTCATGTATGCTACCTTATTCCATCACAGCCTCTGGTACTTTAACACATCCTAACATAGCAAAAACTCAAAAATACTTCCTCACAGCTCCTCTTCAGCTAAAAAAAAAAAGTAAAATATTTTCAGCTTGAGCTAAAATACCTGTTTAACTAAAATATGGACTAATGTATTTGTGGTTTTGAGTTTCTTCCTCCCTTCCTGAAACATTCCATAGATGTATTTAGAATCTGAAGGCATGTTACCTTAAACTTGTTTTTTTTTAAAGTAATTAGACTTACAGTCTTTCATTAGTCTTTCCCAATCTGAACTGTTGATCATACTGGCTAATAATAAATAAAAATTATTAAATAATGAACTTCAATTAGTTTCCTACGTATTTTGTGACAAAGTAGACAGGACAGCCCTTATTAGCCATCCAACAGAAGAATGACACTCAGGATGAGCCCAGCTCTCTCAGACATTGGCATAGCCAAACTGGAATTATACTGCAGGCCTGACTTTTACAGTGTCCCATAAAGCATAACACTGAATGAAGCTTCTTCTGTAGCCATTGACATCCACAGTATCCCCCTCCTGTGCAGACACTTTGAAGGATAGACAGGAGCAATCCATTACTTCAGCAGAATTCTGTTGCAATATACTATATTAACAAACACAGATCTGGTACTCAAAGAAAGTTACTTTTGCTACTCACAGAGACACTTTATTTATGATGCAGATACTATTTCATTAAATACTCAGGGCAAGCATATTCAAGTGCTCCCAACTCAAATATTACAAATATTAACACTGATATAATCTCAAAGGAAAATTTTGGATAAATCAAGACTGAAGAAGTGGATTACATCCAACTCAGAATATTCAGTGATTCTGTGAAACATCCCTAGAGTGCCATACAGAATATTATTTGTCGAAATTCCTAGTCTTTGCCATAAAATAACTGAATTGATTCCTTGTCTATATCTAAATTGCAGAAATTTTACTTAGCTTGTCAAAGACAAAAAGATAGCCTGCCTCTTAATGATAAACTTTAACCTAAAGCATTTTCTCAATTTAATACCAGCAGCAATTGTTAGTGTAAAAGTGGTGAAGTATAATAATGACAACAGTCCTTATTAGGATTATGGAATCTAGGAATCTAAAAACCATTTAACAGGTAAGTAACTTAAAAACCACTCCAAGTACCTGCACTAGCTTAATGAAAAATAAAGACCACTGGACTGTTAACCAGCACTTTCTTGCAGTTTATACTTACACAAATTTACTATGATAAAATGTTAACTTTATTTAAATCTCATACTACATAAAGTGAACTAACCTTAGGACTTGGATGTCACCATAGGACACGAAAGAACACCACCGTTCTCAAGGCGAAGGAAGAAAGAGGTAATTTATTTTCTGACTCCAACATTTATAGTTTTCCAAAAGTGACAGCGGATTGGAGGGTGACAGTGACACCTCTCCAATCACACTGGACAAACAACAGTCCATCAACTTTGTCCTCCTCCATAAAGAAAGACAAAACAACGGGTTATTTACAGAAAGTGGATAAAGTTCACTACAAGAAAGTCAACATCAGAAGGCTTAGAAACTCTTAAAAAACCAGGGTGACACTCATACACTTCCTTTCTATTAAAAGAACTCCTGGAAACAAGCACAGAAAATGAATGCAAGACTGGAATTGGTAAAGGACTGGCTAATTTTTAGCACTGCTTTAGGTCCACAGAGGGTTGTTATCAGAGAGTACCATCATCAGCTACAATCTATCCCCTTGTCCTAAACTGATTAATCCACTCCTGTAACCAGGGACTGCTCTCCTTCCTCAGGCTTTTATGACATTACCAAAAACAACCAAATGAGTCTGACTCCAATGCAGACTTAAGTTTTTCTGTTTTCCACTTACTCCCAAAATATTTAGGATTTTGCCAACTGATATGTAGACCACTCACTAGAAATGTGGACACAACTGGATACACAGTAACATAACAAAGTCACCAAGTGGCACGGGCAAAAGCAATAGATCTAGCCTTCTCTGCACAAATATTCTCACTACCAGTACTTGGCAAACTCATAAGTCTGGCCAAATGAGCACTGACATCGTATATTTTAAATCACAGATTTAAGTAGTATTCCTAAAACTAGTACTGATTAGTATCTACATAATACTGATCCTAAAAGCGCACTGGTATTATATTCACAGAACTTGAGAAACAGCTGTATGGTTCAGGTAAAGGGGCATTAACTATAAATAAACCTAATAATTCTGAAATACCATCCCACATGTGAGAATAACATGCAGTTTTCTCACCACCTATGGAAAACTCATTTGATGGCAAAGACATACAGAACCATTCTCCATTATTTCCCAGTACAAACTAGAAAATATAACTAACACACCCCAGATAGGACTAAGGAAACCAAAGATGCACAGTAATGGTGTTTCACTATTCTTTTTATGCAGTTATAGGAAACAGGTCTAAACCTTGTCTTGCCTAAAACTGTAGGCATGGCTAAAAAGACAGCAGACAAAATTATTTTTGGCAATGTACCAAAGATCTCACAAACAACTATTTTCAAGTTATGATAATCTTCACATTTCAGAGAAATGAAGCTTAAAGAAGCAGTACAAATCTTGTATTTGTTCTGCTTTCAGGGTTCCAAACCAGAACTTGTTCAACATAAAAACCCTGACAGCATTGCATCTACCAGAAAAACCCAGCCTCCAGTTTGTCCTACAATAGTGAAAACTTTTAAACTAAAAAGAAGTGGTCTACTTTAAAATCTTTCTATTTGTTTAAAGGGAAAGGTTTTACCAGATGTGGCAAGAGAGTTGGAAACCTTTTATGTTTTCTTTGACAAACAGAAGCAGTAATTAAAAACCAAACTTATACTAGAGATTCTGTAATCATGCAGGTAGAGACAGCTGGGTGGCTTCTAGTCCCTACCTCCTGCTCAAAGCAGGTCCAATATGAGCAGGTTGTTTAAGAATTTGTTGAGTTTTGAACAATTCCAAGCACAGAGATTCTGCAAGCGTGCTGATCGCACTGCTTAAATGTTTGACTACTACCCACTGTAATTTTTTTCCCCAGTGTCTGATCAGAATTTCCCATGTTCCAGTTTATGTCTGCCACCTCTTACCATATTCCTATGCACTTCTGAGACAAGTCTGGCTCTTCTCAGGAGTCTCTCATTAGGTATTTACAGATAACAGGAAGATGTCCCTCTCAATAGCTCTCTCAAAAACATCAACTCTTTCACTGTCTTCTCACACATCTTGTGCTCTAGTCCCTTAACCATCTTGACAATTTTCTGCTCTGTTCATTAGTGTATGTATCTGAACACAGAATACCACACATGTTCTCTCAAGCAGAGAACAGAGGTGAAGAATCACTTCTCACAACTCACTGAGTACATTCTTGCTAATGCAATCCAGTATGTGGTTGGACTTCTTTGCCACCATCACATTCAACTCACTTTTCACTAGGTCATGAAGTTCTTTTCCTGCTAGACTGCTTCCCTTCCAGTCAGTCTCCTGACTGTACATATGGATGCATAGAGTTACTTCCTCCCAGGTGTAGCACTTGGCACCTACCTTAGCTGAGCTTCAAAAGATTCCTGCCAGGACATTCATTTCTCCAGCCCACTAAGATTCCATTTTGCATAGCAGCCCCAAGCTCCACACACACTTTTTTAATCATACACAGGCCTTCTGAAAGACTGGTACCAATATAATAAATTACACTTTAAATGTTCTTATGTTTACACCTTTTTTTACCTTTATGCCTTTTAATCAACTAAGCACACTCAAGCTTTTTTCACACAGTTGTCCTGGTTTTGGCCAGAACAGAGTTAATTTTTTTCCTAGTAGCTGATACAGAGCTGGGTTTTGGATTTAGTCTGAGAATAATGTTGATAACACACTGATGTTCCTGGGTACAGCTTACTCTAAGTCAAGGACTTTTTAGTTTCCCATGTTCTGCCAGTGAGCACAGGAACAGGAAGCCAGGAGGGTGCATGGCCAGGCCAGCTGAGCCAAACTGGTCAAAGGGATGCTCCATCTCATAGAATGTCACACTCAGTATAGAAACTGGGGGGGATTGGCTGGGAGCTGCTGATTGCTGCTGGGATGGGCTGGGAACAGATGAACAGGTAGTGAACAATTGCACTGAGCATCCCTTGTCTTCCTCCAGCTTTATTCTTCTCTCTCTTTTTGCTATCTCCCTTTCCATTATTTTTACTATATTTTACTTCATTTAAATTATTAAACTGCTCTTAACTCACGTGTTTTATCTTTTTTCCAATTCTTTCTAGCCCATTGCAGGGAGTGGGGTATCTGATCGAGCAGCTGCACGGTCCTTGCTGCCCTCAGGATTAAACAATGACAACAATCCCGTTGCACTCACTAAACTTCTGCTGACTTCAATGGGACTACTCTTACAAGTCAAAGGTTAAGCACATGTATCACTACAAAATGGATACTGTTTAAAATATGTATGTTGCTGGCTCAGGAACCATAATAGAAGAAATTTCATTCTTATAAATACCTGCATTGCTTCTACATGATAAATAGGAAGAAAAACAAGAATCCTACTAATGCTAAAGTACAATTACAACCAGAAGTTTCCACATTAGTGGATTCAGTATGTAGCACCCAAGACTGCCCAAATATAAACAAACTAAAGCAATTAAGTTTTTAGGAGCCTGAAGATTAAATATCTATGGCTTTTCCAAACAGCAAAAATATTTTCAGAGATGTTACTTAGTATGTTGCTATATACTGAAATAAATCACAAGATCACTAAAGGCCTACTCACTAGGTCTTTACAAGTCTAAGAAAGGTATGGCAGACTACAGTTATTTTTCCCTTCCCTTTTGCCTGCAAATCACCGAAACACATAGCAGACTCCAAAACAAACATTCATTTCCTTCTTGGAAATCAAGTACTTGAAGTTTTTGTTGTTAACCCACTATCTTTGCTTGAATGCTGTTTTGGGTTCAAGCAAGTTGCAAATTTACAATGCTACTTCATATCTGTTCATGAAGATACTCACACTCCATAACTGCAGCTGAGTTTAATTTACTCGCAGCTCTACCTGGATTTACCTGCCATAAATGTCTCTTCATGTGTGTAAGAGAAGAACACTTCATGGTAGATATACCAGCAATTCTCTTCTTGCTAGAAGGAAGCTATGATTCCCAAAGTGTCACCTTCAATATCACATTAGAGTTTTCACTGCAAAAGGTATCAATTAGTAGAAAACACCTTACACTTCCACATGATAAAAGAAATTGGATGGCCAATTAAATATTGAATCCTTCACTGCTAGCATAGTCTAATTTCTTCAAAGTAAACACTGATGCTTTATTAAATTACAAAAAATAAGTCACACGTAATGTTTAACGTACCTGATCAATTACAACACATCTCAGCATCAGTCTTTAAGTGACCACAAGATCTTTCAATAGGTTTCTATTAATTCTTAAATGCCAGGCAAGTTCTCCCTCTCATAAGACAGCTACTTGTAAACAGAGAGCAGGTAAGGATTTGGCTACCCAATGCAGCATTCCAGTAACTTAATCTAAAAATAACACCAGCTAACCTTCACTGAAACTTTCTCCTACTTAGTAAAAGCAGGATACTATTCTCCTTCAACCTCTTCATTGGTTTCTCCATCATGCTGCAGCTTCATACTTTTGTTCAACATACATTTTGTAGCTTTATAATTTCAGCCCATAAAACCAACAAGAAAACAGATTAATGAAATGATAGAACAAGGAGAGAGATAAAGTGGAACATCTGACCCCTTGCCTACACATATTTAACCAGTAAAGTTACTACCTAGATGAACTTAACAACTTTATCCTTGTTACAGATGCACAATACCTCGCCTTAGAACTGTAAAGCTTTCTCCACACACAAAAGGAAGAAGTTTAAAAATCATACTTTAGAGAGCACTCCTGACAAAGAAACTTTGGTTGTTTTTATCTATTTAATTCAAATATTAAGAGATGCAAAGTCACAGGTATCCCTCTTATATAAACTATACCCTACTTCTTAACATAACGTGTGTTTATAACAAAACTACAAATAATAAAGCAAGCAGAGCAGAAGCACTTTTCCTCAAGTGTGAAAAGACCTTAAATACTTTTACAAAACACTCAAGAAGCCCCAGACTCAACTTAGAAATATGGAAGATCCTTCATCTCTTACTTGTAAACCAGACAGCAAGGTAGTATTTCACATTTTAGTTATTTCCCAGAAATTGCATTCAAGGAAAAAGGAAGTGCTAAGTAATATGAAAAGTCTATTTAGTCCTGAGTAGCAAGGCTTCCTAGATCCTTATCCATAGCAAGGATAAACACACTTTACAGTGAGTTTAGCACTTCCAACATATTCGTCAAACGCAGAAGGAATTAACTGTCAGCCAGCTGCTCCCTTTTAAAAACATTTGTGGTTCCACCACTCTATTTCAGCATAAAGGTGAGTAGTGAAAGAAGACAGAGAACAAACTTCCTATGTACTTTTCTCCCTGTGTGCCTACCCCCATCCCAGGCATTTGTGCTCCTATTACATCTACAAGGAAAAGGGGAGGAGGGGCTGCTCTTCAAGTAGTTTGAAGCATTAAACCAGGAACAATTTAAGAATAGATAATGTGAGCCACTTTGCTTTCAGAGAGGGACTTACAAACTTCTAAGCAACAAATTTTACATTGCCATTCATTAAAAAGATTTATTTCTTTTTGAAGAAACCATGTTTAATAATAATTTTAGTAAATAGTAAGAAAACTCCTTTTTTTTTGCTTTGTTTTGCGATTTGTAGTATTTAATTGGATCTTCATCCATCATCCCACTCCACATGTTTTCACACCCAGCGGTAATAACACCATAGTTTGACTGCCCTGGAATGTACAAACATTCACAAAAAAACTTTGCTTGCAACTTTGATAACCATTGAGTAATGCTGAAATTTTGCATTCAAGACATGGGAGTCAGTATAGTCTGTAAACAGCAATTTTATACATACTAATGTATCATGACACTTATGTAGCTTGCTAATGGCAGAAGAAGAAGAAATATCAAGAGTCTGCTGTACTATGATTTTGAAATTCCTTTAATTGAATTTCATAAGAATTATGACCTTTTTTCTGGATAGCTTTAGGCAGCTCAAAGGCTATCTTAAAATAATATCCATTTCCAAAATTCTGTAACTGTGTCCTAAAGACTAAACAAACAGAAATAATAAAAAATGAGCACACTAGATCCAACCTTTACAGTAAAAAAATTTACCATTAACCCCCCCGAAAACCTATGTAAGTTTTCTTTTTTTTTCCTCTAAAGGGAAAGGGTTTTGAAGCCTTTAGAAAGCACTTCCAAATAGACTTCTTTATTTCCACAGTATCAGCTGGTTTTACAGGGTATGAGGTCTACATTCTCTAGCATTGGTATAAAGTATCCACCTAGAAATTTCTCTTGGTCTCCATGCAATTCTGTATTTGCTGTGCTATAGCTTGCCAAAATCAGCCTGGGCTCTAAAAGCAGCTGTAAAACAAGGTCCTTACATTTTTCTAGGGTCTAGTTCAAGATGCATAGCAACAATGTTTTTAGCACACAATTTAAAAGTACATCAACTACTGCTACCCTAAACGTGTTTTCCTAAAGCCATTACTACCCTTCAAAAATTATCCTCTCATTTTTTTCTCTGTGAATATGTCCAGATTTCTGAAACACCAGCTTCAAGAGTTACATATTCACATTAATATTTCACAAGGATCTAACCTGCAACATCATCCCAAGTAGGACGACAATGACGACACAACCATTAAAACCTATCTGGCTGACGTCCACCAACTCAGATACAGACACAGCAAAAGCTGTATTGATGCAAGCCTGCAAACACTGCTATATATTCCCCCAAACTGATCAGAACTTCTTTACTGCTGCCCTGAAAGTAGCCAGCCTCTCTTCCTGACCACCACATATCTCTGAACATACTGATCAGGAAACGAGGTAACATGACTGAAATGAGTGAGGCTTTAAAAGCATCCTTCTGAAGGTGAGTAAGCCTGCAGTGGGATAAAGGAAGTTCTGTATACAGGGAAGCTAAATGGAGGTTTAATAGCAACCGCTCAAAACCCCAAACATTAAACCCCTACCCTGCAGCCTCTGGCACTGGCAGCCAAAGGGGTCAGCTGAAGGGGACGTGTGGGATCACGTACCCCGGCTCACCCTCCCCAGTCCGCTCCATCCATCCATCCCTCCCTGCGGGGGCCGCGCGGGCGGACGCGGGAGGGCGCGTGCCGGGGGTCCCCGCGGAGGCCGGGCCGGCCCCACCCGCCCCGCTCCGTGGCCTCCGGCCT
>NW_005054297.1:9581771-9596785 GCF_000277835.1 Geospiza fortis | reverse complement strand
GAGGCCGTTGTGTCGTCATGGCTCCCGCCCGGCCCTGCACCGGCAGCGGGGTGAGCCCGGAGGCACCGGGCCCGTGAACGGGTGAAGGAGCGCCCTTGGGAGGGCCGGGCCCGGTCTGCGGTAGCGGAGAAGTGTCTGAGGTGTCGCTGAGGAAACAGCTGGCTCAAGGAGCAGCTGGTATGTCTGCTGCTGAAGCCCCCGAGCAAAAAGAACTAGGGGGCTCTCACGTAACTTGAGAATCTGCTCACCCGGGCCCATAACAGCGGTTCTCATCTATTTTTTCCCCCATTATGCTCGGCAGAGAAAAATGTTATTCCTTCCACGTCTCTCCCCCAGACGTGCTCCTCGTCCTCTTCCCCCGTCCCCCTGGAGACGCTGGTGCCTCCTCGAACGGGACCGGAAGAACTTGCAGGCCCAGAAACAGGTTACTGAATGGGGACAGTGAAAGGAACTGCTACTCTACACAGATTCTGCTACAATGTTTTAAAAGTAGAGTAAAAGGCAAAGGTCAGCCCTGTGTAATGGACATTTTATTGCAGAAGCAAACGTGGGCACCCACGATGCTGCTTCTGTTCTGAAATCTGAAATAGAGAAACCACAACCATAACTTCTAACCTGAGGTGTATAAAATAAGGCGTGTTATCAAAGAGCGTGGATTTTCAGAGGAGAACGTGAGATTGGATTTTGAACTGTTGTTTATTCAGGAACTAGAGGCTTTCAAGACATTAAAGTTTACAGGAACATTTTATAGGGCCCCCTTTTAACGGTGCAGTGCAGGACAGCATACAACACAGACATTTATCTCAACAAATGTCAACTTCTGGTAGGGCTGTTATCTGCAAGTGCCGTTCATTCACCTCCATTAGTATACACAACATTTTAACTACTATATACAGTATAAAGAAAATACAAGCAACAAAAAAATCAATAATTTCTTGAAATCTGTCGACTATATACAGATGCATATAGTTCTTTTAATGTGTTTACTCTTCCCATGTATTTTGACTGGAAAAAGTTCATTTTTCTGTAAAAATGTTGCACCATGCGCATCTGTTCATAATTTTTTTTCAGATGAAAACTTTAAAATGTATTATACAATCCAGTTTTTCAGCTGAGGTTTTCAATACCTTTATGAAAAGGACCGTTTTGCAGTAGGCCTGGTTTCTTTTTAATGACTTAATAGTGGGATCTTGTATTTTCATTTTCAGAATAATTTAGACATCTGAGTTCCACTGATATGTCTCAAATTCCTTTTGAGGAGGTAGGCCATGGCTTTTCTGTCACCAATAGAGAAAGGATGATAACTCTTTTTTGCCTCTTAGATGAAAGTTAGGTTTGTAGTGTACTGAGCAACTATGACTACTATAGACAAAAACAATAAAGATAGTACATAAAATCTCCTGGTTAAATCCTTCAAGTCTTTTCAGACAGCTCACAGAAAGAAGCTGAGCTTCCAATACTCAGATTTTCCTCTGAATGGAGTGGAAAACATGACCTTTATTAAGTGTCAAAATCCTTTGTGTTCCTGTGAATATGCTTTTACATTATAGGTAGTGAACATCCAGTAGCAGCCATGGTAAAGGGCAATGATTTTGTCTGGTTTGTACCTAGGTTCATTTTCATGTGCTCATTTGGATTACAAATGTCAGAGTCTGCTGCTGCAAAAATGAAATTAATATGAATTACTGTATCTCTTTTCCTTGGTATACCCCATTCCTTTCCCTTGCCCTTATGTAGGCATTTTTCACTTACCTCACAACTGTTTGATATTCACCATAATACTGTGTTAATTTTCTCTTTGCTGAAACACAGATATAGAAAGGCTTTTTGGCTGGTAGAACAGAGTTTTGCCAGGATCAAAATCTATGTAAAAATCAGTACCTTACATAATCAGCATGAAGTATCATTTTATACCTCATATACTGTTTTATACTTTATTGTAATATTATAATAGTTTACTATTTTACAGAACATTCTACAGGGGTTTAGCGTAGAACAGGACCATAGACTTTGAATAGGTATTTTGGGGTTTGGTTTGGTTTTTTGGGGGGAGTTGGGTTTGTTTGTTTGTTTGTTTGTTGTTTTATTTTTGCTTTGTTAAAAAAGATAATGCTTAGACAAAAATTGAGAACATAGCCTCTTTGTGTGATTTCAGGGACTTCCATGTCTGACTCTCTAATATATTTTATGTTATGTTCATAATAAAGCCCTGAATTAAGTTCTCATTAGTATTTTGCCCTTAGAAAAATCCATACACAATATGTACAACTGTAGTCCATTGAACATAGCAAATTTTTTGAATTAAAAATATTTGTAGCATATATGATTTCAGGAGATAGGGTGAATGAAAGAACTATCATCATTTTAGTCTCATACTGAACAACTCTTTCAATAGCAGCTTTTACAAACTGGCTGCAGATTGGTTTATGCTTTTGCCTGTTGGTGTTGATCACAACTAATAGAGTGAGAGATACAATTCTCAATATTTATACATTGCTTATTATGATTGGCATATTGTTTTGAAAGACTTCTGGAAGTGGAAGAAGGAGATATAGTTTTGAAGTTCAAATTATGTAAGGTTATTGCAGGAGGAAGGTTGGTAGGGTCAGTGGTTGTAAGGCCTCAGCCCAAGCTCTCAATATGGAAAGGCTAAAAATATTCATTAGCCAATGCTGGGATAACCAAACATCCTAAATACTGTCATTTCCCATGTAATGTGGGAAGTACAGTCTATCATGTAACCTATATATAGGAAAGAGTCCCCCACATTTTCATGGAAAAGTGGCTGTGGCTCATGCAAAGTTTGTGCACAATGGACCCGCTGTACATCCAATATAGCCCCATGTGCGTGGCTCTTCTCTCTCTGACTATGGATGCCCCCAGCCATGGCTCTTCTCTCTCTGACTATGGATGCCCCCAGCCATGGCTCTTCTCTCTGACTATGGATGCCTCCAGCCCCAGTGCCCTGCCTGGGGACTCCAAAATGCTTATGACAGCACTAAGTGCTTTCTGTTCTTCAAGTCAAGATTCTTGGTGATCTTTTTCTCACTTCTATATTTTCCTAATTTTATTCTTTTCATATCAATTGGACATTTTTATAGTAGAATTACTCAGAGAAAATTTGGAATTATTGAGATAGTCCCCTGTGATTAGAGGAAAATGAGATTTTTGAAACATTAACTTTGCAGTATGCAGCATTCTATTTCCTTTTTATTGATTTATGTCTTGCATAACAAAACTACCACCTCTTCATCTTAGCTTCTTTAGTTTAGAAAAAATCAAAAAATCAAAAATGTCAGGCTTGATCTTCTCTCTTTGCTGCTGGAAGATTACTTATTGGAGAGGAAAGCTGCCTCAAGAGATATGTATATTGATTTCAATCCCTTCAGAAACAGGGGTTGAACCTGTAGCACTTTAAATTCTTATTTTATTTATTTCAGATATCCATATAAGGATTAACTTTACAGACTGTGTTAGTACTAGATTATATGCACTTTGCCTTTAAATGTTTGTTTGCTCATTTATAATAGTGCTTTATTTTTTAAAAAGGCAACAATTAATATTCATAGAACTAGGTTATTTTTAAATTTAACCTTCGTTTACCACGGAAGGTACACTTACAGGTCTCTCTCTATGATCCCAGCTTTTACCAGAGAAATGCAGAAATTGTCTTTTTTATCTGCATATCATTCAGCACATTTCAGAGACTAAGAACAAATTTAGCCCACACGTTTATTGTCTGTCATATTGCGTTCCTGTTGTGGCAGCGTCTGGATGATTCAACTTACCTGTGATTAGCGCTATCATAAAAATAACGAACTGGTCGTGCAAGTTGACCGAGTTTTAAGATGTCATCTTAACTTTCCTGTTCCTCCTCTAGGTGTCCATGTCCGGTTGCGTGGCCAGGTGTAAGAGTGCCCTCTCCTGGGTGGAACAAGGCAGCTTGCCTTGCTCGGCTGAGACGGGTCCCTCTGTTGGGAAGCTTTCCTTTGTCCAACCTTACCTGTAAAAGTGTTGATGAAGAACTAGTAGGAGTTCTGTAGGCAGAAATGCCAAAACCAGTAGAACAGAAATTGTTCGGTGCTCAGGAAGAGAGAGGAGGCATCTCACTCGAGATGCCTGCGCTTACCAAATTATACTTTTCATGTTGTTAGCAGATGAAATGTATACACAATAAAAGGCAGTAAGGGTTCTAGCTAAATATTAGAGTGATGTGAAGTCACTCAGGTTAAATTCATATGATGCAATTCATCTGAATTAGTGGAGTTGCATCAGACATCAATCTATAGCATAGCAAAATTTTCATTAAATAATGAATGGGCAGAATTATTTGTAGTTTAATAACACCTTATTGTCCTTCACTTGTTAAGGGCTGTTATTAGAAATTGACAGGACACCCTGGACTTTTCATTAATTTGATATTGGTCTGCCAATATCTTATAAATTAATGTTATAGCTGAACACGATATTTCTAGTAGGAATACCTAGATACAAAAACACCCAATGCTTTTAAGTCTGTGAGCAAAATTACTGGGGTTTTAAGTTTCCACTTTTTTGTGGAGGAGTGATTTTCAACTGACAGTACATACACCTTGAGGTCCACAGGCCAATTCTTGTGGCTTCATGAAGAAACAAAAAAAAGAGGGGGGGAAATTAGGTTCAGCTGTGAAATAGTTCTTGTAATTTTGCAGGAGCTCCCAAGCTGATTAATATTCTTAATGATCAGGCATCTACCTTGAAAATTTGGCAGTCAAAGACTGACAAGTTGATTACGGGGAAATAGAAGCACTTCTTATAAAGTGTGCTCTTTTCTTCCTATTACAAAAAGAAGATAGCAGTCTTTCTGAGGATCCTTTCAAAATGAAAGTAAGCTGTGAATACAGAAATAGATTTCACAACCTAACATGGCTTTATTAGTAGTTTTATGAATATTAGAATTATAAGGGAAGAGAGGATTTAACCAATCTTATAAAGAACTTCGTGACCATGCTATGTTGCTGGTATATTGTTGTCCACTCAAAAAAAATTTACTACCTTGAGTGAAGAATTTGTACCATTTTAAGTATTTTGTGTTATCATCTATTAATGTAATAACTTATAGTATGTTATCAAATCTGTGTAAATTTATTTAATTAAATATTGTGATCTTTCTTTCACAGAAAGGTACAAAAGGGAGTTAGAGCTGCCTTAAAAGGCCAGCTGGACAGCTTTTCCTGACCAACTGGATATTATCTTCTCCTCATGGAAGGATTTGTGACTGAATAACATTCACTGCTATTTTAATGACTATAGTGGCTAAAATCAGATCCAGACTGATACTCAGTAAAGCCTCCATTTATAAAAATCATCAGGGCTGAAGTATATCAGACCTTTTAGCTGGAAGCTTAAATTTGTTGTTCAGTGTAGTGGTAGCCAGGGAAGTGCCTAAATGCAGCAAGTAAGAGAGAAGATAAAATGGCATTGATATTTTGAAGTGATTGTTTGGGGGGTGGACTTAGAGTCTCTCATTAGGATATTTGAGTTCGGAATTAGAACGGGAGCAGCAAAAAATTGTGAAGCAGTAATTGAATGAATATGGCAATCCAGAATAAATGAAAAATAAGCCCACTTTCTTTGGTAGTGGTCTTTACTGCTAAAATATTTTGATATTCCTAACAATGTAGATAAGCTGAGTGCTGGGAAGCTCACTGTATGAAGAGATCCAACTGTCAGCATATATATATATATATATATATATCAAATTTGTGTCTCTGGGATGGTTCCACCTGGCTTTCTGTATTTTCCTTTGAGCAGATAGGCAACACTTGTTCAGGGAGTTTATGTTGCAAACTGATCTGCATCACTGCTGTGTCTTCTCAGGAGAAAAGGATGAGAGTAGACACCTTTCCTCTTAATGTACATAACTTGAGACATAGAGCCATCAACACAGGCTGCAGAGATGGATTATGCTCCTGCAGGGCAATAGTCTTATGAATAGTTTTATGAGGTGGTCCCACCTCAAAAAAGTTTCCAGCTATAAGAGAATATGCATTAAAGATGTGTGAATAACCGCAGTATAGTACAAGAATATGTGCAGTAAAATCAGAATACTACAAGCCAAGCCACAGAGACAACATACTCCAGTATACTTTGCATATGAATTGTTAAGAATTCCTCCAATGGTCTCTCTGTTTTGTAAAGCACAGGGCTTTTTAGGGATCCTGAAAGGTAAGACTAATAATAAAAAAAGCAGTCTGGAGCTCTTGAATTCAGTTATTATTGCTTGATCCAGCAATTTTTGATTCTGAGGTTTTTTGAAAATTGTATCTAGAATTTGAGCTTACTTCTATGATGGCCATTTTGCTAAACTACAGTATAATCTGTTATGATGGGCACCAAATCCACAACTGATGGAAGCCTTTTGGAACTGTCTACAACAAAAATTTACAGAATAGTGAAGTTTGTCAGAGATCATCTAGAAAAAGCTCAGCTCTGACAGATGGGTAATTTATCAGGCTCTGTTGTTGTAGATACCATCCTAAAATAGATGCATTTTGGAGGCTAGAACAATTTTGTACTAGGAAAAAAACCCCAAGTTTTTCTATTAATCTTACTACAATATAATAATAATTTAGAATTAAAGCCTTAAGTCTAAATCGCTTGTCAGTGTTTGCACCACAGTTCTGTAAAAAAGTTAATTGAATAGGATTGCAAATTATAGAAACCAGTAAGGATCAATTCAATTCAAGAATAGAAGCCAGGACAATCTGATCTTTGTTGTTTTCCTAACCTGATTGTCTTCAGTTTGTCCACATGGCTAGCAAGAACACTGCACCTGGCAATTTATTAGAGAACATTGTGGATAAAGTCAGGTTAAACAAACAAGGCTCAAATAGTGTCCTGTACTGAGTACTGTACAGTTTCCCTGAACACAGCAGATACAAGCCATTGCTCTGGTCTGTGGATTTCTGCCAGGTATGCAATGCTTCACAAAGCAGTATCTAGAAAATCCCTACTATTCTGTGTGTCTGTCTTTTCAGTAATAGCATATGCCTTTGTTTAGGTGGAAGATCTAGTTTAGATGTAAGGAGTTTCTTGTCTTGAACATTTTTCTCAAACAAAGGGTAGCAATTATAGCAGTTTCATTGAAGAATAATCCATCTCATAAAATTCCCTGTTACAGCTTTCCCATATTTCTGACAGTGCAAAAAGACCACATGGTGAATTGGAACAAGCTTTTAAAGGCAGTGTTCTGGACTGTATCTTTCTTTCCCCAAACAGGCCTTAGTCAGACTGGGAAGTATTCAGTCATGCTGTATGATTGCCTCTTGATTTTGCAGATTCTAACCCTTAGTGATGCCTTGAGAAGGCTGACCTAGAACAGAGGCTAGACAGAGTTAAAGAGTAAAGTAGGTATTTGTCTAAAGGCCTTAATGGATCTACCTTGGGCAGTTTAAGAGCCAGGCCAGGACTACACCCAAGATGAACCCAAAATGGTCACAAAAATGGATGACTGGTCACAGGGTTTCTCACTTTCATAAGTTCTGGTCCATTTGCATATTGGAGTTAATTGTCCAGTTATAGCTTTAGGTTATGAAGTTCCATCCTCCTTATTTTCTCTCTTCAGTCCACCTTTGTTTATACTTTTTGGGCCTGGAACTGGTAACAGTTGTCCTTAGACAAAGTGGAACAGGATTGTTTTGTCTAACTACCCTGTGAAGAGAACTTGCTAACACTTGATACAAAGCTCAAAGTTACACAATAAAGCAGCACAGAATCTGAAAAATACAGAAGCTAAAACTTAAGGCATCAATAGTCCTAAGAATATTGAAATATTATGCTGTTGGTCCCTTCCCCAAACACAGAGCAGACATAAAAGGTATTACATCTCCCAGCAGACTTATTTATAGGTGCCATACTATCCCTGTATCTTAATATCACTCATTCCAAATCATTTTACTCCCACAAAATTGCAGTGAAAGTGCTTTGCAGGTGTATCTACTTCTGGGTTCCCTCTTGAGTGGCACAGTACCACAGAATCACAGCAGGGTCAAGGTTGGAAGGGACCTCTTGAGATCATCTAGACCACCCTTCCTGTCCAAGCAGGGTCAGCCAGAGCAAGTTGCCTTGCAAGGACCATGTCCATTTGAATATGTCTATGGATATGAGATATCACAGCCCTTCTGGGCAACCACTACCAATGTTCAGTTAGCATCAGAAAAAAGAAGTGTTAGCTCTTGTTTAGCTCTTGTCCTGTCACTGGGCACCATTGTGAAAGGACTGGCTACCTCAGTATTTTCTCTACAGAGGAGTTGAGCTTCTGCTATAATACAGCTTCAGCTTCCAATCTTTCCATCTTTTTTTTTTTCAGTAATTACCTTCAGTTTTAGAGATGTCATCTATATCTAATGATTACCTCAGTAGCTTAACAAAAGGTAACCGCAAGAACCGGTTTAAACACCAAAAATGTAAATTCATACTTTCAAACACCCTAAAGGTTTCCTTCAATCTGTGTGATGTTTTTGCAAAATCTACGAACTGTGAAGTGTGAGTTGAATTGAATTATATAATGGTTTGGGTTGGAAAGTACCTTAAAGATCACCCACTTTCAACCCCCTGCCATGGGTGACACCTTCCACTAGACCAGGTTACTCAGGGCCCTATTCAACCTGGCCTTGAGCACTTCCAGGGATGTGGCAGCCACAGCTTCTCTGGACAACCTGTTCCAGCACCTCAGCACCCTCACAGTAAAAAATTTCATCCTATTAAACCCATTGTTAAAAGTATCTCCAGCCTTCTTGCACCCTTTTAGGCGCTGGAAGGACACAATAAAGTCTCCCAGAGCCTCAGCTCTCAGCTGCTCCTCACAGGAGAGGTGCTCCATCCTTCTGATCATCTTTGTGGCTCTCCTGTGGACTTATTCCAAGAGGTCCATGTCCTTCTTATGTTGTGGGACCCAAAGCTGGATACAGTACTCCAGATGGGGTCTCACAGGAGCACAGTAGAGGGGATGAATAGTGTCCCTTGACCTACAGACCACGTTTTTGATGCAGCCCAGGATACAACTGGCTTTCTGGGCTGCAAGTGCACATAGCTGGATCATGTCCAGCCTCTCATCCACCAGCACATCCAGGTCCTCCTCAGCAGGGCTGCTCTCAATCCATTCTCCTCACAGCCTGTATTTGTCCTTGGGCTCGCCTTAACCCATGTGCAGGACCTTGCACTTGGCCTTGTTGAACTTCATGAGGTTCACACAGACCCACCTCTCAGGGCCGCTCAGGATGACATCCCTTCCCTCCAGTGTGCTGTTTGCACCACTCAGCTTGGTGTTGTCAGCAAACTTGCTGAGGGTATGCTATAGAAGAATTCTTTTTTCCTGACCAGACAGTCCTGTCAAGTTCTATAAAGTCACGTTTTCTTTCTTACACTAAACCACTTTTAGGGTTTACAGCTCCTCTTCAAAAGGTGTGACATACTACAGCAAACATCCAGCTGCATTATACCACATAGTCAAACAAAATTTGATCAAAAGCAAATGTGCACAAGTTAAAACTCTTGCATTATGTCTATAGAGATCTTGCCCAGTTGAGAGAGCAGTCATTTCTTGTACACTCGTCAATACTCATGTTCTAATATCCGAAGTAAAAAGCATGTTTGAATGTGCTACACAAAACCAGAGTATCAATTACAATGATCAGATTTCTTTTTCCAACAATGTGATTTAGTTCTCTGTAGTCCATACAGAGATGCTGCCACATTTTATGTGATAGAATACTGATCTTCAAGTGCTGACTGACAGAGTTATGCCTTTTGATACACCTCCTCAGTAACACACGAAATGTCTTCTCTTCTTGCCATATCTTTTTTATTAGTAAATAATGCCTTGGCTTTTTAATGGATAGTGCTCTTAAATTTCATACTTAATACTAACTGAAACTGCATTTATCCATTTCAGATCAGAGGAATTTTCAGTTCATGACCAGAAAATTTTAATTCATTGCTGCTTCTTAGTTATATCTAGTAAAGTGTTTTTAAAATCCTTTGGGATCTTGTTTGCATTTTCTCTTCTCACTTCTGCACCTAATATCAAATCTGCTTGCTTGCATTTTAGCTTGTGATTTGTCTATCAGATACGGCTTCTTCTACTAGGCATTCACTTGGAAATGAAGAGGGATTCATTTTTATTTCAAGCCTGTGAGAACTGTAACAGTTGAGGGCTCTGACTCATGTTCAGAGGCATTTTGAGACTAAATGCTGAAATGGCTCTGAACATAGAGGGTGACATGAGATGTGTTTTTCCCAAGTGGCAGCAGTTTTCAGATGAATATAGCAACGTTAGCTGTTGGTAAATTTATGGCTGCAGATAGCTTATGTGAACTACAGTTGCTTATGAAGCAGTTCACTCCGTTTCTCATCTTTTCTTTGCAAGAAGGCCAGTTGAACAGCTGCTACTATGATTTCTGATCCAGAGGAAAAACAATTTTTTAAGGTTATAGCAGTATTGGTTCATGTAGACCACATTTTTAGAGGGGACTGGCCTAAGCTATTGCAACATAATGTTCCCAGTACTGATTGGATAATTATCAATGAAATTTAGTGGACTATTAACTTATGTGGTTACTAAGAACATACTATTCTAATACTAGAGAACCATTTTAGCCTAATTCAGATGGTGTATCTTTACCAGTGAGTGTTATCATTAACAATTTAGTGGCTCAGGACATATTCCTCTATTTTTAAATTGCTTTTTGCAAGCCTGACCTTATAAGCATCCCAATTGGCCTGCTTGCATTTGATAGTTATTCTAAATTACTAGTCATTTTTCTATTTAAGTGTAAAATAATCCTTGTCATCCCCTCAACTTCAGATCTCCTTCATCCATTTCATAGTTTGGAAAACTTCACTGGGCAGCTGTGGTCTGGCAGCATTGCAGCAATCCTTTGTGGTCATTTTACCTAGACTGTGGCTAACTGATCCCAAAAGTCTGTGTTGGTGTGTTGATGCTTCAGGAGCTCAAATGATCCTCCATAGATCCTCTGACAATTTCACTGGAGTTTCTTGTTTTCACTGAGCCATATTTTTTCTGTGAGTTCTGACAATTGCAGTTTGAGTGTTTGTTAAGTTTAGATCTGCACATTGACAGAAAACCTGGCAGTATACATTTGGTTCAGTGGTGATTACATGAGCAAATATTGGTAAAATTAACATAAGTACACAATGTAGCCTTTGTGCCAGCCAATTCACAGGCTTGCTGCCTAGTGTCCCAACGGGCTTTTCAATTCTCCAGAGCTTTGTGAGATGCCAGTCCAGCTGAATTCTAGGAATGCTTGCAGGCAACTTTTTTAAGGACTCAGCTTCTTTTTCCAAAACTGGATTTCCTTTTCCAAAAATCCCAGTGTTGCTGCCAAAAGGCCTCTCTTACCTTGATACTACAAGGGTATTTAATAGTCTTTTCCTTTCTGCTTCCTAGGTGCCATTTTCAGACCATTTTGCAGACCTCTTCCAAATGGCTCTTTGGTATCAAAATTTGCAGCAGAGTTTCCTGCAGATTCCTTCTTAGAATAGCATTATCTCCTTATTATGAACTGCATACAAGAAAAGAGGGAGCAGACAGAAAAGGAGTTACATTAGGAGGATTTGTCCCATTTCTAGGTCATTTTTCAAATCTGATGAAACTGCATGAATTGCAGATGAACAATTTCCACTCCTCAGAATACCTGGATGTTAGCAATACAATGCCTAGTGACATGACTTTTGCAGCAAAGATGAAAATAACATCAGCAGAAAAAGAACTTGAGAATGGGAAAAGCAATGTTCTTGGGTGTCTGTAAACAAGCTCATTCATTATTTGGCAAGTTAGATCACCAACATGATTCCTACTTTACCATTGCCTACTGAGGTAGAAAAGTTGAAAGCTAGGACTGTGATGTGGAATGTGACACCTGCCTGTTGCTTTACAAAATGCCCAACCCCACTCTACTTTCAGATTATGGATGTAGAGAATGTATAGGAACTTTTGCTCAACTTCCACCCTCCTCCACTATAAAGGGTTTTGGTAGAAGGACTATTATCACCCTGTGCTCTTTAATCAGAGTTGTCTTCATAATTTTAGCCTGGCAATGGGCAGCACAATTCTTTTAGTGTGCCAAAATCAGTAGATTCACCATTCTATACCTGTTACTACCTGATTTTGAATGCATCTCATGGCTTTGTTCCTAAAGTAGTCTATATCACTGTTTTCATCATAGTTTGACTGCCAGAATGGAGACTTCATAGAGTGAGTTGAAAATAGTCTTCATATCAGGATCTTGTTTTACTGCTGTATTGTGCACTAAATTTGTGAGTGTAAGGGGGAGCAGATGGCTGAAGTCTGGGAGTAGGAAGCTGAGATAGAATCAGTGCCTGCTATGCCTTGTTCATTTGTCCGTGGGAACCAGGAGAGCCACATTCCGAGGGATTCTCTGGCAGAATGTTTTATGTAAAATGCCCAGCTACTTTCTGCATACCTGTATGTTCTTGCTGATTTGAAAGCAATAAGCTTATACATTGTTTCTCTTGCTCCTAGTCCCTACTTTCTGTGGTTCCTGTTGCCTGCCCCTCTTCCTTGACAGTTCATACTCTGAAGTTTCACACATGAGGATAATCCTTTCACAAATCCATCCTTCATTAGGCCCATCAGCTTCCCATACTTCCAAACATAGGAATGGAAACATATGTGTTGAACAAAGAAAAATAATCAGGAAAAAATTGCTATTTTGCTGTTAAAAGGAAGTGCAAATAATGGAGGATACTGGAAAAATCCTCAGCTTTTTACTGAGACCAGGTAAATAAAACTATTTTCAGATATGCTGAGCTTTGCAGCATACAACATGGGGTGAAGAAATGAGAGTAGGGAGAGATAGCTTTTATCTCACCCAGTGGGGCTGGCTGGCCAGCCAGGTAGTGCTTCTTGCACACGTCTTCAAGGCACAATTTCAAAACATTACCAAATATAATGCAAGTACCTGGATGGGGCAATGTGAGAAATGAGCCAGAAAGATATAATGCACTGAGGTCTGAGGAGGCTGCATTTGATTCAAAGTGAGGAAGACATCTGAGCTCTAGCTGTGCCACCATTGCATACTGCTTCCTTGTAGATCACTCAGTTGTCATCACTCTCAACTCATGCCTCTCCTATATAGACTCTTTGCAGCCTCCTATTATTTCTGACAAGGCATCTCATGCTGCTGCTCAAGCTCACTTCATCTTGCCCTTCCAGTTCTAGGATTGTTCAAATTCACTTCTCCAAGAATGAATCACTGAGATTCTCTTATCAGTTTCAATGGTTCCTCCAAATATGCCTGCTATCATTTTATCAACTGCTGTTTGACCTTGTCCAAGAGCTGTTCAGCAAGAAAATACAAGTGTTCGGCATTTCTGCCTCAGCTTGGCAGAAGGAACCCTCCTCTCTGCTATTGTGCTGTTGGCATTTCTCTCCTCTCTTGTTTGAATCAGGACTAATGGTAAGCTGTGTCTGGTTTGGGGATTTCAGGATCTCAGATCTATTTTCTAGAGCAATGCCTAGCCCTGTGTATGAGGTGTGGGAGACAGACAGGCAAGACTGGTTAATGGTATTGAGAAGCTGCCTTTGCTTGTTTCAAGGGTGGCTTGTTCCTGGTGAAGGGTTAGGAGAAAGGCTGAGGGAGAGCTGGAAAGAAGGATACAGCTAACAGTTAATCATTCTTCCTATGAGTACCCTCTGACACCATTGTCTAAATTAGCTTAGTGTTTGGCCAGGACAGCCAAAGTAAACTTCAAGGCAAGCATACCTTGATATTGTCAATCTTCATAGTTCCTGTTGCAGTCCAAACTCCTGAACAGGCTGTAAAGAAACCTGTTCTCCCAGGAAACATTGAAGAGCTATAGTTTCATACTTCCAAATTAAAGGTAAGTTTTAGCATCCCTAGTACCTTACCAGAGTCTTAGTTCCCTGGATTCAGGTAAACAAGATGATACAAGTTCTGCATAGTTTAGCTTTTTTGTGCGATGGCCTGGCTTTGTGTCAGTGCCTTGCCTCCCTTTTCAGTACTGCCACTGCTTAGTTGGGTGCTAAGACATGAGAAAGGACTAAAACATGGGAAAGAAGAGGCAAGATCCACAGCAAGTCATGACTGTGACACAAAGGCAGCCTACCTCCTGACTCTCAGAAGTGGAATGGATATGTTCAGGGCCAGCTCTAACCAGGAAGAGTTGGTCTACCTGCATCTTTCAGAGAGGGGTGGCTCTGCGCACCAGTGATGGTTGGACATGCAAGGCTGCCAACTGGCAGTGCAGCCAAGACTTGGCAAAGTAGCATAGGCTAGACACTCAAATTTAGGAAAAAAAACTTTTAGAAAAAAGGCTGTTGCCACAAAAGGAAGCTTGAAAATCCCATGACAACTGCAAATAGTAATGAGAACAGCCATATGTGGGTCATATGAGACTATGTGGCACTGGTCAGAGGTATCAACTTGAGAGCACTTGCAACTTCTATCCAACTCTCCTTTCTCTAACTGCAGTACTGTCCTTGTTTCCTCGCTTGGAGGAGGTAAGCCAGCCTTGGAAATATTGGAGAACAAGATTTTCTTCCCTGTATAATCCCCACTGCATTATTGCATGGTATCACTGTCTCCAAGACAGGATATGGTCCATCCTTCTGTATTGGGAGTATGACACTCCTCTCCTTGGCTAACTGAGAAGCCACAATCTGATTTTCCTTTCTAACTTCATTCGCAGCATCTAAAATACCTATTTTGATGGATGCGATGCTTTAATTGCTTAGAAGCCCGTGAGTCACGAGCTCCTGAACAGGCTTTAAATTTCAAGATGAGAAACTAGCCTGTAAATTCCCTCGTACTTCGGTGGGGATGGCTGGGGCCAAGCGGCCGAAGTGCCCGTGCTTGTGCCGGGGGCGCGGAGCCCTGGCTGCGGGGGCTGTGGCGGACCCCAGGCACACCTGGCCCTATAGCAGCCCTGTCCCCGTGTCCTCCCCGCGCTGACCTACCGAGCTTTATTTT
>NW_005054297.1:9552891-9581312 GCF_000277835.1 Geospiza fortis | reverse complement strand
GAGCCCCGGTGGGGCTGCGGGGGTAACTTCGAGCCTGTTGAAGTGCAGAAACGTCCCCGCCGCCGGGCGCTTCGCCGGGTGCCGCGGAAGGTAAACACCGGGAGAGCCGGAGCCTCTCCACTCGGTGTCGGGCAGCTCTCCTTCTTTTCCAAACCAGAGAAACGTCGGCTTGTCTTCTTATCAGCTGGTCTTATTGTGGTTTTTCTGGTTATTGGGGATTTTAATGCGAAGTGGCACTCTTCTGTCGGTTTTCTTTTTTTCCTTAAAGGATCGCAGTCTGATACTTTGAGCCAAAGAGGTTTAGGTTTCTCTCTTTAAAGAAGCCGGCAGTGGCGTGCAGACACCAGGATGTGTGCTGCCAGGCTGCTCCCTGCTTTACGAACAGGGTGCAGCTGAAGTGGGAGAGATGAAACAATGTCATGTGAAAGATAATCTCGGGAATAGGACAGTATCACACTGCTGTTAATTTATTAAAGATAGGGTTCCTGTCAGTAGCTCTTCATGTATGCTCGAATATGTGATTCCTAGGGAATCAGTGAAGAAGGGGTATATTGGCCTTGGAGAGCACAAGATACGGTTATTCCTCTGCTGCTGCCACTGTGCTGGGCTCCCCAGCTGTCCTGCCCTGCAGCTCAACCGCTGCCTTCCACGGCAGTTGTGAGGCCTTGGCTAAACAGCGTGTATGTGGTGTAAGACCTACATCAAAAACTTTGGTTTCCTGACAAACACCTGTTTGCCTAGTCAAGTGTCTTCAGGTTTGCCATTTAGATTGTAGACTGTTTGTGTTTTAATACTGTCTGAACATCCAGATCTCTGCAGATAGATAAGTCTTGAAAACCAACTCCCGTTTTTGGAGGCAAGGACATCTAACATTTGGGTCTTAATAGCATTTTGTGTTAATGTTGTTAGTGCTCCCGCTGGGGAAGGTGTGTATCTTTAGTGAGTGTTAATGGGTTATGTATTAGAAGTCATTAAATGCTTAGCTGTTAGTGTGCTATCCACCGTTACTCATTCATTTTACATTCCAAAAGCAGACATAAGTTCAAAAAAATCAGAAGTGTGGGAGATCAGTTTTACTTTTTTATCTCTTCCTATATCCTTGATAATTTCATCCAATTCCTGTGACTCAATGAGATGAAAGAAATCAGTCTTTGATTTTAAAAAGTGACCCTGTCACTGACAGTGAGGCTTGAAATGGTAGAAGCAGTTTGCAAAATGAAATTAATTGTCAATGTTAGCAGTCATTAGTTGATTCACTTCTAACCACTGTTCTTTCCCTTGCCACTGTGGTGGGTGAGTCCAACATTTTTGGTTCTTTTTGCCCTTTGTAAAATACAAGATTTACAATGTTTGCCTAACTTTTGAGTGGTACAGAGTTCTGTATTTTAAGTAATTTAAGATTGTTTTGTATAAGGAGCTAAGCAATGGCAAAGTTACACTGGATGTGTTACTGGTAGTTCCACACTGTGTTGTTGCACATGCTTCTCAGGCCGGCAGGGACGTCCCTGACCCACTGGGGACCAAAAGCCCTGGTCTGCTGCAGAACTGAGATGATGGTAGGAGCAGTTTTGTAGCTCTGGGTGGATCTTTTTTTAGCCTAGTTGGATATTATTTTGCTGACTATAGAAAAAATTATAATAGGACAAGGTTCTATGAAATTCTTTATATTGTGCACACTGTGATGGTTTTGCAACACCTTACGTAAACCACAATCAAGTCCATTAAGTTCCAAATGGCATGGCCCAGTTACATGAGCAATACTCTGCAGTCCATGTTCTTTTATTCTAAGCAAAAAATGAGAATAATACAAGTGTTATTAAAGAAGTATTTTACATTTAAAACAATTCATTGTGTTTCAGTAATTTTTAAACTATTTTACCTGCTTTCAAGAAGTTGGTATTTAGTTTTGGAGAAAGTTAGTTTATAACTGACTTCTGGTTTTGTTATTAACTTCTCATTTCCTACTTTCATATATTTAAACTTCAGAATAAGTGCTGTGTGGATGTTATTTGCATAACAAATGTGTAACTAAAACTACATTTGTACATTTAGAATTTTCCCTCTAAGTATTATGGGTACTTGATATACATTCTTAAAGACCAAGTTTTGTCTCTGCTGAAGTTTGTCATACCAGAATTTCACGCAACAACATCATGAGACTTCAGAAGGCCAGTACAATGAAAGTAGCAAGATCTTCTCTTCTTATAAATGCATATGAATGGCAAATGTCACAGTGCCCTGACAATACCAAGTATCAAATTCTTACTCTCTATGTTTTGAACATTTCTCAGATTCCTCATCACAACAAATATGAAAAAGTTTTGGCAGATGCATTTAGGCATATACAGCCTGTTGTCATCTGGCCATTTTCTGCTTGGGACACAGCTCGGAGAGCCTGTGAGCGTACTTTGCATACATGCTGTTACACACTCTGCATGTTTGCATTTACATACCTGATATTAGCTTGATGTTAAACACTTTCTGTCTTAACTTTCTGGGTTAGAGATTCAATTTATGAATGCATATAGATCCATCCAGTTGTTAATGAGGCAGCTGATTCTGCAAAACGCTAATACTTCTTGGAAATCCAAGTACTCCCAAACTCTCTGTAAGTACAGTGGAAGTGAAGAAAACTTTCTAAGGCTCTGTCACAGAGCTAAATCTTGCACTCCTTGTTCTGGTAAAAAGAAAAAGGAATTATTTTCCCAGAAGAGGTCCTTCAGCTCATATACCTTCACTCATCAACAGCTAGCATCCCTAGTTCCCAATGAGCCTCATTTGAAGTAAGACTCCTTAGCTCCTCATTAGGAAGGAATAGTCAGGGGTAGGAGAAGGAGCAGTGTGTGTTAGCTGTGTTAGTCTTACTTTGCTGACAGAACAGTGGTTCTGCTAGCAGTAAGAGAAGAAATATGGTCCTATCCTCTTCCCTATTCTCACCACCTATTCCACACTACTGGCTGAGGCTGGGGCAAGAAAGAGGTCCCTTAGTGATGATTGATGAGGCTTTTCATGAAAAATTGAAAAGATGCTTAGGGGAGCAGCCCTTGGCATGATTGAGTGATTGTGCATTTACATTGTTGTTAATTGAACAGATGTGCTTCAGAAGCTTTTGTTTAAGTGTCTAACTGGTATTTTTATAGATAATTGAACAAATTAGTTCCATTTGGGTGGGAACAGATAGAATCACACTTGATAAAAGTTTTCCTCATTAAGATTAGTTCTGATTCTTCTGCAGCTTTGCATGTATTAAAAAGCATGGCTTTCTGGAGCTAAATACAGTTTCATTCTCACTTTATAAAGCTTTTAAACAAATGTCAGATCCAAACCACTGAGCACTCCTCAGAACGAAAAGATTTTTATCAGAAAAAAAACCAGAAAAGCTGGACAAAAATGTAGCAGCAACCATTTACATTATATAAGCAGCTGCAATGCTCATTTACTTTATTTGTTGAATCTTTGTCAAATACAGACCTCTAGTATTAAGGCTTTGGTCTTTCTTGTTCATATGTTCATATATTTCCCATTAGTTAATCATAAAATCTTTATTTTTAGCAGGGAAATATTTTTAGACAACATGATAAAGTAATTTATGGGGTTTTTTCACACATTAAAATGTTATTTAGGGAAAAAAACAGCTGTCTGAATGAAATTACATGAAGGTGTGAAGAAAAGTTGGGGCTAGCTCTTCAAGCAGTTGAACTAAATCAAGTGTGAAAGCAAGTTTCCTGGTGTGAGCAACCTTACTTTAACAAGGATTGCAGTGCAAGTGATTACAGTGTTGTTAGGGGTTCCTCACCCTGGTATCTAGATGAGACTGATCGATGTGACCCATAATTAAGAACCCCTATTTGAAAATACTAGGTAAACATTTTATCAGAGAGCTCTGTGAAATGTAGAAATATTCTTATTCTATTATTATATTTCTTATATAAAAGGGACATTTTTGAGCCATGGAGATTTTCAGATGGTTTAGCTTCAAATTAGTATGTAGAACAAAAGTGTCTAAAGATGAAAAATACATTATTTTCTGTATGAAAATGGTGGAGCAAAAAGTAAGATGTGTGTTGCAAACTAATCCTGATCTTGTGAAACAGAACCGTAGATTTTTGTTGTGCAAATTAATATAATGGATTTAAAAATCTGCTGCTAGTAGGTGCAGGGGAGTGTTGTGTAATTTGCATAACACTTTCCTTTTGATAACCTAAACTAGTCCGTGAGTCTGCTGAATTAGATGGATGATATTCTCTGGTAAAAACTGGGTCATCTGGTAGCTAAACATATGTAAATAACCAAGTCCAGAAATCCTGTTAATTGCTACAGATTCCCTCTGGTATAAATACTGATTTAAAAAATTCTAATTGATAAGCTTCAAATTGTTTACTGCAGGTATGTAAAAAAAAAAACCAACTGATTCAACTTCCATTGAAGTTGAAGACTGGCACCAGCTAGTTTCAGATAAAATTTGATCTGGCCTAAAGGGGTTAGAAGTAGGGCTGCCAGGGAATAGAGCTTCTTTCATCTGAAAATTGAAAATCCTGCTATCTTTCTCAGCATGCTGCTACCCTGTTAAATCTGTTTGCTCAGTGGCAAGTTATTAGAAACGTATGTCATCCCTGGAGAAAAAAATATTGAAAGTATTCCAAAGAATTTCAGTATAATTTTGTGTTTGTATGTGATCAGAGTGACATTAAGGAATAGTGTGTTTTTATAGTTTTAAGGATTTAGTAAGGTATTTTTTAATGCAAAAATTGTACTCTTAATATAGTAGTATAAAAAAGCTTCATAGCTCATGGTTTAGGGCTAATTTGCTGCCTCAGTATGGTGGAAAAAGCTTCATTTTTATTTATTTTGAAACGGTATGTTTTCTGTAAAGGAGTGAATAAGAGACTTTTTTCATGTTTAATTTTGCAAAGAAACAAAATGTCTAAAAATTTCTGAATTATGAACACTTATAAAAGAATAATTTGAAATAATTAATTACTGCAGGCCACCTGAGCTGCATAACTTCCTGGCTACTCATGGTTAGCTCGGGGCCACTCTGGTGTGTCTCATCATAACCTTTTTCTTTTACACACTGTGCAAAGTCAGGTTTCGACAGCCAAAACCAGCACAATAGGTTATATAGTTTCTTATGGAAGCATACTTTTCTAATATTTTTAAAAGTAAATTATTAGTTTTGTACTATGAAGCCCAAAAGTTAAGCCTAAAGCATCTCTCGGGTGGGGTAATAAACAGCTAAGTCTGGTTCCCTGTTCTGCTTCCATGGGGGGCTATGAGATCCTCACCTCTGCAGTTTTCTTTCTGCAGGGGTACTATTTATTCTTGCTTCCCTGCAAGAGCACGTCTGTCCCCTGGAAGGTGTGCTGGTCTTCCCTGTGCAGCTGCTGTCTGTCCCCTGGAAGGTGTGCTCCTGTTCCCTGTGCAGCTGCTGTCTGTCCCCTGGAAGGTGTGCTCCTGTTCCCTGTGCAGCTGCTGTCTGTCCCCTGGAAGGTGTGCTCCTGTTCCTGTGCAGTTTCTGCCTATCCCCTGGAAGGTGTGCTCCTGTTCCCTGTGCAGTTTCTGCCTATTCCCTGGAAGGTGTGCTCCTGTTCCCTATGTAGCCGCTTGCTCAGAATCTGGCCTTCCAAAGCAGCACAAGCCTTTGGCCCTGCTTGGCCTGGCACAGCATGGGTGTCCTCGCAGAGTTGCTACAGAAGTGCTGCCAGCAGGGTTTTCAGGATTAGTATGTGTTGCTTCCTGCAGCAGTGCATCACTCATACAGCTGCAGGAGTGCTGAATTTGGGAGTCTGGCACTTGTTTGGGAATGGGAGGAGGAATGTCAGCCAGCAGTTTGTAGTGCTGGAGGCTCTAACATAAAGTAGGAGTGTGTGCTAATATGCCCAGCTTTTCTACTTAGTATTGAGGTGGAAGGACCATGAAAGTCAGTGAGAGTTCTTGCCTTACTGAAGACTACAGGAGAGGGCCCAGTTTGCTTTGAAAACTGGTTGAAAAATGTGCTAGTAATTTTACAGAGGATAGCTCACATTTTTGCATTAACATGTGCAATAAAATTATTAATAGCCATTAGTTACTTAGTACACAATAGGAATAACTCTGTTGTCCTGGACCACTGTCAGTCTCCTACACTAGAAGAAGCTGAAGCATTTACTTAGCAGAAAGAGGGTATTATTTTTGGACAATACTCTGTGTCACTGACATCTTCTCTTAATTGGTTTTCGTATTCTGAGAGCTTTCTTTCAGAAAAATGTCATCATTTTAACAAAAGGATGACCAACGCTGACAGCTGGAGTTGGTAATAACATTCTGTATCAAATATCAGTAAATGAATTCTAAAATAGCTGGACTGCTTTTTTGGTCCATGGACTGTATGTGCATAATTAGCTCCTTTTCAAGTGTTGCCCAGAGGAAATGTTGAGCCACCTGCATGGGAATAAGTAAATAGCTTTTTTTAATCTTGGTAGATCTTATTTAGCTCCCTCTGAAAGTTCAGTTTTGGCCATGTCACTGCCATCAGCCTTATTGCCTTTAAAGCCTGAAATCTTTGTCCTGACATACTGGGGTCTGACCAGGAAAGAAAAGGGGGCAAACAGTACAGGAACAGTGAGGAGTTTCAGTGAGTGGGTTCTTGTCCTCTGAGAGTTGTACTTGACACTGACAAGACTTAACTATGCTGAAAGAAGCATCTATATAATCTGTATTTCCCTGATATGCCATTCTGTGTTGAACTGATGCGCCACAGCATACCTGTGAACTTGGTTAGCCCAGCCCAAAAATAGTAAGCTTCCTGCCAGGTTCTTATTAGAACCTGCCACTCTCTGAAGGGGTGTGAACTTTTTCACATTCTTCGGTTTGAGAAGGGTGATGATGCTTGGCTATGAAAGGGCTTTGACCATAATTTTAAGTAGTTGAAGTTTTTATGCTCTGATTCCTGCTTCATTGCTCTAGGTGCCAGCACTGTTGCTTGGCAGATGGGCTCAGAAGAATATTCTGCCCCACACAGAGCAACTCCAAATGTCCACTTTAGGGTGAAAATATTAGCAACCCAGCAATGCTCAGAATATTGTGGTGGTCACACAGTGAAGACAAGGGATGTATCTAATAGTCCTGTAAGACCACCAGGAAAATACCTCAGACTTACCAGTTACTTCTCAGCTTCAAGTCTGTCCCTGCTCAAAAGCTCCTTCTCTGATTTCAGATGTCACTGGAGTATCCTTCAGTGGCTGGCTCAACATTTCTTAGTTTCTTTGGCTTTGCCCTATTTTTAAGGAGTTGGTTTGTATTATGTCGGCATCTTTAAGAAACACCAGATGAGTGACACTGGAAAATTAATTCATTGTTTACTTATGAGGTGATTTGTGGGACAGCAGCAAAGTTACCCAAGTAGTATGCCTTGAGCAGGATGGGTGAGCATTTCTCCTGTGGAGCTCCTGCTGGGGTCTTGAGCTCCTACTTGACCAGTGTGAGTCAACTTGGTTGAATCCAACAAGAACTCCACCAGGTGCCTCCATCTGTGTGTATGGGTCAGCACTGACTTTTCCATGAGGGGAACTGGGTTAGCTCAATCTGCATTGAAGAGCTCATCTTAGATCTTGTTAATTATCCTGAGAAATGTTGTGAAAAACTACCTGCCAATTCATTAGGCTACAGCTGGAAGTCCAGGGAGACGTGCTGTTGCTTTCAAGTACAAACCCAGCTGCTCTCCCCTACCCCCTGGAATTATAAGGGGGGTGGAGATGGTTGCTTTATGCTGTGAAAGTGTTGCTGTGCCTAGGAACCCACTTTGGAATCAGCCATCAAAATCATTGCAGCTCTTTTCCCTAGAAAAGCTAAATGGGTGATCTGAACTGGGACAATTAATTGAAGAAAGCTGTAATTGGAGCCATGCTTTACTGTGGCAGCTCTCCTTCTGGCATATATCTGGCTGGTTTGCTTTTGCTGCACAGTAAGCCAGTTGGTTTTGTTGTGGGGTGGGGTTTTTTGGTGTTGTTTGGGGTTTTTTTGGTTTTTGTTTTTGTTTTTTTTTTTTGGTCCTGAAAATTCAGTTTTATGCCCAGGAGGAGGCCTGGTAGCAAAAGATCAATAGTTCTCTAGAGATCTGTGGTCATGCAGAACTACTAGATCCTGGTGCACTAAATCTGATGAGGGTCATAGTGTTTATTCCAGTAAAAATAGGGTGCAGCTGTAAGTGTGAAAGAGATGAGAGAGAGCTTCTCTTGGGTTATTAATAAAAGGGATTAAAAATCAACATTATAGAAAGCCAAATATAATGTTGCCATGTTTCAGGCTTTAGTTCTATGAGGGAATATTTACTTGAACTATCTAAATTACAGTAATAGAGCAGAAGAGATGCTTGGAATGTTTTAATTAGTATCAATTTGTATACAAGATTCTTCTTTGCAGAAGTTATTTTAAGCCTTGTTTGAACAGAGGAAGTTGCTTTGTAAAGGAAGTTTTCCTAGAAAACTTCAAGCTTATTTTTGCTAATTTTATAACCCAAACAATTTAAAACCTTTTTTATAGAAGATGAAGACCACCTCCACTGGTTACTTCTGCCAGGCCCTTGGCTTCTGGATTGATTTTGATTTAGTGTGGTGTCTGTCTTTATTGCGGGTTCTATTGCCTTACAATCACGCCCCTGTTAACTTCAAACACAATAGCATTTCTTTATTTCAAAGTACTGCTTATTTTTCTCTTTAGTTTTGTCCCTATTCTCATAGTTCCTTTTGTGAAGTTTCTTCCCTATTCAACTACTAATGCTTTTGTTTCCTTACACCGTCCTGTAGTTTTGTTTAGTTTGCCTTCCTTTGCTTTTTTAATGGCTCTGCTACCACTTTTGCCTTGTTCCTCCTCTATACTGCCCTGGTGATAGGAAATGTGTTGCATTTCTGGTAGTAGCAATTGAACTAGAAATTTTACAAAGCTATGTGCTGGTGAAATCAGCCAGTCCTATGTACACATACATCTGTTTGGCTTTTTAAAGAGAAAACCCCAAAATCCATGCATATTGTTTCCCTATGTGCTGCAGTCTAGTCTGAAGAAACACATGCTGCAGAAATCAGTGAATAAAATTTCATGCCCTATCTTACTCAGGAAGTTTAGCTGTACAACTGAAATAATGGGAAGTTAAATAATAGGCTAGTGATTTGGATGTAGGTAGTTCATCAGAAGAGTAACAAAACACTCAGGATTCTGTGGAGGGGGCGGGATGTGCATGAAGTACAAATACTACAAAAGATGGTAATCAACAGGAAAATGCATTATATAACAAATACAGAAAATTCTGAGTTTGCCTGGGATTCACTGTTTTGGAATATTTTGGCTTCCCTTGGTTGGTCACTAGTAAACAGTGCTGCCCTACTGCATATACCTTTATCTGTTATTTTACTGTACAACAGATGTTGAATTGGACTCTGTATGACTAGGCAGGGTTCAGTGGGTCCACTCCCTAAAAGAGGCAGGATTAGACACGGATTTTGGAGCAACCAGTTGTACTCAGAGGCATTTTGAAATGCCCAGTAACAAGTCAGCTGGGGTCCCAGTTACCCCCCGAGTGCTCACAGTGCCTAGGGAGGCAGAATGGCCAAGGAGGAGAAGAGGTTACTATAAAAGCAGTGATCAGGAGTTTTAGGAGGAACTTACCACACCAGTCTCTTCCTGCTTGAAGCAAATTTTCACTCCCTGAGTTAGTGGGTACTGTGGTTACACTGTCCCAGTGCCTGGTAGTTTCTCTGGGACAGGACTTGATGTGCAGGATTGCAAGGGTGTTGTGTTGTGTCATATGAGGCCAATGTACAGGATGTTTTAGATTCTAGAAGAAAATATTTGGAGGTGGGAAAGATTATAGAAAAGAACCAAACTTGGAGCATGCTGTGAATAGAAGAATTACAAAAAGAGTCTGGTATTGTGAGAAGACATTGATACTAGTAAGCTTAGATGCAGGTGAAAAGGCAAGGGAACACATAATTTTTAAGGAAACCTGTATGCTTTAGTAGATAATGCATGAGTACAAGAGAGAGGGTTTCTGCCTCACACAGTAAGATAAAAATGAGCATTTTATCTTTGGGCCAGTGAATCGTTCATGCTCTGTGTATGGCTTTTGCTATTTTAGCCCTTTATAATTTTTCAAAATGCCTGCAAGAGGCAGAGCAATTAATTTGGGGGTTTTTTTCTCTAATTTTATTTTAAATTTGATACATGTTTTCATTTGTTCTGCCACACTTTTTCCAAACTAAACTCAGAAGTAAAATTAACTTGATGGCTTCTTATTTGACAGTTGTGTCAAACAAGTTACTACAGCTGGCTGAAAAGCAGTAGCAAGGATCTGAATAGGATTTTGTTTCTCTTTAAAGTAATGTGGCAATATTATGTTACTTGCCTGCTGTGCTATGAGGTATTTTTGCTCCCATGGATTTCTTACCTTCAGTCTTCAGTAAAATAGCAACACAGTGAAAATAGTTCTTAGCAGAGGAATCTTCAGCCATTGCATTTATCATGTTTGTGACAATCTACATTTTAAGTGCCTGGATCCAGGAAAGAAAAGAGTTGATGAGCTTAATGTTTTGATGCTGAAGATGGCTGGTTTAGTCCCTGATAAATCTGTAGTTATTCTGATTTATGTATTATATAAAGTGAGTGTTTCTTCAAATCCTGGAGTGATAAATACTTTTACACAGTCTTTTGTACCAAGGAGCAGAGATGACCAATGTGTACACTTTGACCATCATGCTAATCAGCATCATATTAGGATCACATTGGAGGGCATCTAGCACATGGAAAATGCACAAACATTCTTGTTTGCCTTCACGATAGAAAGGAATCCAGTTTTGTAATTATTACAGTGGAGCAAGGCAGAGTATAATTTGTGTCTCCCAGAGCTCACCAGCTGCATGCTATTTACTCAGGAGTGGTGTTGCAGAATTGGGAGATAATGTATAGTCATTGCAATAATTCAAAATACAGAACAGTCTCTAGGGACAACCCCCCCAAGCCAGACTGTAGCCATAAAGATTGTGGGTTTGATAGTAGGATGTATAAAATATAATACACTGCTGTAGGGCTGGGAGTGGGGAAGATAATAAAAGAAACAATTTACAATAGTTACTATAACTGAGAATGCTATTTTTTAAATCATGAGAGACTAGAAATATTTTCCATATGGCTTCACTGGCTGCAACTTCAAATAGATACTCAAGTCAAAAAGTAGTGGGGGGCTTTTATTTCTGACTTACATCATGAGAGACCATCCTCCATTTTACTCCTGAATTTACTCTGACCACAGTGCTTTAATTTCAGCAGTTCTGTTTATGATTACCTCTGTGGGCCTCTTTACACTGGGATGGTCATATTGACTCTCTGATGGTACATCATATTTGTTCGTGTTTACTAATGTTCTCCTTTATTATGCTCTCTGCTGGTTTGCTAGTCTGGAGGCTATAATAGATCTTCTCAGCTGTTATCATAGAGAGCTTTGGCATATTTACTGACCATGTCTTCCAGCTGTTTGTAAACACTGTGATTTAAATGCTGTGCTAGCAGTAATATGGCAAATCCAAAATATGGTAATTTTGAGTTATGTAAAAGACACTGCCAGTCAGAGGACTTGCAGGTATTTGACATCATAGCCTTACCAATTGCTGTGATCCTACCAGCTGATACAAACCAACTCTGTCAACTCCAAGGAAAACAAGGTGATAATAAACAGAAAAACATACTGGAAAAAATAAGTAAAGGAAACCTACAAGCATTTTATTTCTTTCTCCAAGTCAGGAGGAAAAGAATAGAGCCTGTACTCCCATTTTCTGTGGTAGATTGTGTGCAGAAGGACTGTATTTGCAAAAGGTGGAGAGCTTGTGTGACTCACAGCAAAGAGGTCAGAGCTGAGCAGAACAAGTTAGCTGCTGACGTGAGATAAGACAATTGCAAGCACCGGGAGGCAGGCAGGAAGCACGCTGCAGTTCTGGAACAGGATTTTGATACAAACAGGCTGCCTAAGGAGCCAAGAAATCCTGCTTTGTGCTATATAAAAATACTAGTCTCTTATTCTTAGACAGGGTCACAAACTGCTAATAAAGCTTAAGATCTGATTACAGAGCTTGATACTTTATGCATTTGAGGTGTGTTACAAATAACAGTTAATTCAAGAATATTTTAAAGAGAAATAAAGACATGAGAGTGTCATTTTGCAAGTGAAAATCATCTTATAGAGCGTTTCTCTCTTCTTTGTAATTGGGCAGACGTATAAAATCTCTGTTACCTTCAGTTCCATCAAAAAATAATTGCATAAAGGGGAATTATTTACCTGGATTTTAAGCATATTAAACTAACCCAACCTTAGCATTTTCTTTTTAGGGGAAAACCTAGTGCTGTTCCCAAAATATTTGGTCAATCTTTGGTTCTTTGCCAATGAAAGAGTTTGTTATAGGCTTGGAGGGAAAAAAGGATGATTCGTTTCAGCATCATGTGAAGGTGAGAAAGCTTTAAAGAGATCTTTTGTTCAAAGTTTGGATGGCATTTTACTTGGTGATATGTCTTGAGCTTTCTTTATCTCCTTGAGGTAATTTGTCATGTACAGGTGCCTTGGGGTAAATTCCTTTTAGTTCCCCTCTGTTTAAATTTATGATGTTGTATGACAGATTAACTTTTCCCATTTATTGTCTAATTTTTTTCTCTTATGTGCTCTATAGAGAATGTTATCCTGGTCTTACCAGTGGTGAGTCTTACTTGGTGTTTGTTTTTTGTTCAGTCCTCTTTAATATAAACACTTGTCTGTTAATTTCTGTGACATCATTAGGTGTTACCGACCCCTAAATTATTTCAAGTTACAATTAAATACTTTTTTGCAACTTGTTCATCTCTTGTTCAAATACCTTCTTGTGGATGTCAGCATTATATCCAGAGAAGCTATTTTTCACTGTTTAGTAATCAGTACTTTTATCTGTTCCTTATCCTAAGATTGTTTTAGAAATGCTCCTCTGTTGGTGTGGTATATTATTCAGGGAGACTGTGTAGTTAAATAATTTCTTCTATTGCTATCATGTGGTTCTAGTGGTTCTGAAATAATTTCATGTAAGTTAGTGTAGTAGCCTTATAATAATTCTTTAAAATAGTTATTAGATCATCTGATCTCCTATGTATTGGAGGCCATTATATCTGAACTTGGGTGCTTCTGTACTTTACTCAGTAACCTTTATTTTACTGAAGCATATCTGAATGCAGTGAGGGGTGGGAAATCCCACTGCTTCTTTCAGGGCAGTTTGTTGCACTGATCAGTTTCTGTGATGTCAAAAATGTATGCCTTGCTTTTCTTTCCAATCTGGTTAATTACAGCTTCCAATTACTGGTTCTTGATTACCTCTTCATTGAAAAATTCAATACTTGGGCCTGATTTTCTTTTCAAAGGTACTTGTGGGCTGCATAATCATCTCTCAGTCATCTTCTTACTACATAGACAGAATATGCTTTCTTAGAGGCAAAAATAATTTCCTCCATCACTTCAACTTTTTTTTTATTTTTTCAGTTTTCATTTTAAAAAGTGAAGACCCTAACAGATTAAGGGCATTCGTGTTCAAACTCCATGATTAAGACAGATATCTCTCAGTTTATTTTACTCTCTGGTCTCTCCAGCATGGCAAAGATTTTTTCAGAAGAATAGTAGGCATTAGCAAAGGAAGGACTTCTGAAATGCATTTGCGTTTTTCTCCCCCCAGGAGGGTAGAACTGTAGCAGTGTTATATTCTGTTGAATGAAGATGTCTTACAGGCATATAGGTTATTCCTCTTCATTCTAGTGACACTGAAACATTAAAATGCTCATGTGTGATTGAGGCTGTAAGTTTTTATAGGCAATGACTGCAGAACACGTCTGTTGATTCAGTGCACCCTTATCAAATGGCTGGTACCTTCACAAAGTACTTGTTTTAGGAATTGAGAGGTTGCATCTGCTCTGCACTGCTGTGTTTGTCTTTTTTGCAAGCTTGCCAGTTGTGTCACATCAGAGCCTGAGTGCATGCAACACTTAACACATTCTGAATACAGCTTTACAGATGGCAAGTTTGAAATATTTCTTAAGTATGGTTTTGCAGAACTACCTAATATATCCTGGGTCCTCATTTGAGAGAAATCAATCCCAGATTTGACCACAAGAGTAGAAATGCCTTGCAGTCTGCTGCATGGTTGGACCCTCCATTAAGTCACTGAAAAGTTATTGGTAAAAAGTAAACATATATTTGAACACACCTGACATGTCTGCTATAGGTGGTTTCAGCAGATGAATAATCTAGAATTGATTTCCTACCATGTCCATTACAGCTTCTTTGAACATTCTGTATTGCTAAGTGATTAACCTACTTCTTTGATCTAAAATTTGTGTGCAAAACTCACTTTCTAAAGTGTTTCCAAGTACATTCACTTTTGTACCCCTGCTGCTTGCTTTCAGTATACAACAAAGATGATTGTTTCTTTTAGCAAAAAACTTACTGAGTTTTAAATTCTTTTCCTGTACATTGATCTGGAGGGAGAATGCCAGCAGTTTATTAGGGTTTAGGAGTGCAAGTTCCCCTGACCTTTCAATTTGTATATGTACACTTAAGAGTCCCACTGTGCAGATGAGAGACAAGAATTTAATCTTTGTGCTTCTTGTTTGTTAGGATGTATTTCATTTTGGTATGTGAGAAAACCCAGGGGAGAAACACAGTCTTGCAAAAAAAATTTGTGAGACAGTGTTTTCAGCAACATCAAAATGTAACTGCACATTCCAGACTTCTTCATTCATACTGCCAAAGGAATAATAGGATTACCCTGCTTTGTTTTGCTTTTTCACCCTGGCGTTAAATGAACTGAAACTTGATGTGTGAGTCTCTGGAAAATAAGGTCAGTTGAGAAAGAGTTCATTGTCCTTTTATTCTTGTTCTTCCTAGGTGTTCACAGACAAGTTCAGGTTTATCCAGAGAGCCATGGCAGAAGGTGGATTTGATCCCTGTGAATGCATTTGCTCACATGAACATGCAATGAGAAGACTGATTAATCTGGTAAGGATAACATGAGGATATGTGGAAGGGTGGTTATTCAGGCATTACTTCAGCTCTTGCAGATTTGCAGTTACTGATGCTTTTGATGCTGCTTATTCAGTAGCACGTACGGTTAGAATCTGTGTATCCAACTTTCTGATGAGCTTCTGAAGAGACAATACAAATTATAGCTTTCTGATTATTTCCCAGAGCTACATTTTGGCAGCATTGACACTGTTCCTCTTGAAATGTTTCTTTTGTATGCCTTTTTTTCAGTCTGCATAAAACCAAGGAAACTACCCAGCAAAGTCTTTGTGGTCAAGGTAGTTCCACACGTATGAAGTTGCACATACTCATATGGCAAGATAATGATGTCTAAATTTTTTAAACTGCTCTCTTAAAACTTATGAGGTTGAGAAGTGAGTCTGTGTTTTGAGTTCTGTTTCTTGACATGACATTGATAGGTTGAGCAACTTTGAGCAAGTTATGTACATTGCTCTAACTGTAACCTGTAAAATAGCTGAGTTTCTTTGTTTCTGTATTGAACTTAGTTCAATGTCTATTGAAAAATAAGCTACAAAGTGCTTCCTTTTTTTTTTCCTAAGTAAAAATATATATACTTTTAAAATAACATTAACAATTATGAGCTGTGAGCAGTTGGGTGAATTTGATTACAACCCTAATTTGGTAAATTATTTTTAAGATTACAGTATACATCAACTTCATGTGATGTACTTCCCCTTGTTGATTTTCATATATTTGTTTTTGTTACATTTTCTTTCTTAGGGCCTAAATTAATATAATTTTAAGTTACTGAGTACATCAACTGTTCAAGGCAGTTACGTGTGAAGAAGATTCTCTCTAGGATCAGGCCCTTCTTCAAGAGGTTTCTTGACAGTGTTTTGGAAAGGTGCTGCTGACACATAGGTGCAGAATATTGAGGCTTCTGTAGAGAATAGTTGTCCTTTCTGTGGAGCCTTTACATCAGGCCTAGCCATCCTAGCTAATGATTCCCAGTTAGAGGCACAATTTCAAAATCTTCTATGTTCTTTCCCAAGAAGGATTTTCTTTTTGTCCTCAACATGATGTTTGTGCTATATCCCCCAGTTGTGTTGATTCTGAACCTTGAGGCCTCTGAACACAGGCTGAAGTCGTGAGAAAGGAACCCGAGAACCAAGTTCAAAAGTTGGGAGGAAGAAAGGAGGGTTCATGTTTGCTGCCCTTTTTCCTCAGGCTTGTCAGATGCAAATCTAAACTAGCACGGTTCAGAATTTTCACCCCCTGAATTAAAAAATTCAGCATTTTTAAATATTTTTGGTTTTTTGCTAGAAGATACTGACAGGCAATGACACTGGTCAGCCAGATCTGTTTGTTGTGGCTGGAGGATTCTAGTTATTAACAATGTGAGTTTGTCCAAAGTTAGAAGAAATGCCACAAATGTGTGTGAGGTTTTGTAACCTCAGTGTGAGGTGGGTAAAAATGGATCATTTGGAGGAGCGCTAGTTCCTGTGTTATGAATGTGAACAGAGCACATAATAGGTGCAGGCTCTTGGGCAGTCACCAAGAGCAGTCTAACAGTGTTCTGTGTAGTTGCAAGAATGGAGTTTATTGCTCAGTATCCACCCTCCAAAAAGATCATACCAATTAGCACTTGGAACTGTGAGTAAAGGGAAATTCCAGATTTCATCTCTCTAAAAAGCAAAGCAGATGCTCCTAAATATTTATAAGACGAAATCACTTGCTAGGATAATTTAGCAGAATCTAGAAAAGTAAAGTCTCAGAAGTCTCAGTCAGCAGCCAGACTATCCTCAAGTAACCTGTGCTATGATCTCAGCAGGAGACTTGCTAAGGCATTTTTGCATCTGTAACTTTTATGCTTCAGTAAGAATTTGCCTTCTAAGCTGCTGTTTTGTCACTCAGTCTTACACGACATAAGCAAACAGGAGTTTTACTATTTGTGCTAAAAAGAACATGTGGTCGTTGGTTCTCAAAATTGCTGAACCCCACAAGTCTCAATGAAGACTGGGTGCACACTACCTCTAAAAGTTGGGTCCTCAAAACCCTAACTTCACAATCATTTTGATAAACAAAGCTAAGTGATCTGTTCAGACTCTAGATGAGAAAAAGATATCCAAACATGCTGTGTACCCAGAATGGTTCCCTATATGTATTTAATTGTTGATTATTTTAAATCCAAAACACACCAGAGTACGTTTGAGTGGTGTTAAAGCTGGCAGTACTTGGCAGGATTTTGGAGCAAATTGTATAATAAGGTGTTTACAATTGTCTCCAGACTGAGCATTGTAAATGCTGAAGTTCAGAGATGAGATTTAACAGAATCAAATTTAACAGAATTATAATGAAATCATACAAGATACCCAAGTGTGAAAATGTTACATTTAGGGTCTTTCAGTCCAGTAATGACATTGTGCAAAACCCCCATGACTGATTGTAGATGCTTTAAACTTCTGTTTAAGTAAACTAATTTTCACCGACTAATTTGTTTATACCTATCTAAACCAACATTGATAAGAATTAAGGCTCCTGCTAATAAAGAAGTTATAGTATATTCAGTCATGACTATTATGTGTAGACTTAGCTTATTCAAATACACAGGATTTCTGTTAGAATTAACTGTACAGGAGAGTTGAATGACACTGCTATTCCAAAATCAGGAGGTCAAGAAGTCTGCCTCTAGAACCTGAAGTTCTTGTTTTAATTTCCAATATGATAATTTTAGCTTCTAGTTTAATTGGTGTATTTACTTCTACACTCTTGAAATGTATGTGGCATTCAGAGTTTAATTTGTGGTTGAATACATTACTTTGGAGGTTTTATATAGCATATAGTTTAAATCTCTCTTTGAAATGCAGACTTCAGTTCATCTCATAGTACAATTAATGCTTATACAATGAAAAAAGAAAAGCTTTTGTCATTTAAACTCTTCTTGCTCTCTGTTGTTAGCAACACCACAGAAAATTACAAATAAGAAAGCTGTTAAAAAGTCCACCTCTTACTTAGTTATGTGGCTTGGTTATTTATCTGTCTTTCATTTTCCTTGACTAAGCAGGGCTTTGTTTTGTTGGGTTTTTTCCTTCTTAATTCATAATAGCATGAAGATTTTATAGTCAGTGAACTGTGTATCTCTAATATGCATAATATTTTAAAAGATATTTTGCTGCTTATCAGATTAACTCGGAGATATTGTTCATACACAAAGTTCTTACAATATATATATACATGCTTAAGTGGCACTGAATTATTTTATGCTGAATGTTCTGTCATTTTCCTGAAGTGAACTGAAGTGAATTTTTCAGGGTTCTCCTTGGTGTCAAAATATGAACATTTCACACGTGTAAGTTTCTGTAGTATGGCCATTGTAATTAATAAGCAGATATTTTGATCTCCAAATATTCCTAGCAAACACTAAAAATCTAAAATTTTTGGCTGTGACTTCAAAAATATAATTTCTAGTATGTAATACCCATGGAACCATCTGTTATGATTTGCTGGTGTTGTGTAATAACAATTTGGCTTTTGTATGTTGGGTTCACTATTTACTCTATGGATATCACAGTTAATTGGGAACTTCCATAAGAGGAAGTAAGCATAGAAGAAAAATATCACAAGATGTTCCAGCCTCAGCAGATGCGCAAGAATTGTCAAAAGACAATGACAGGTTTGTTAGCTTGCATGACTTTATCTCCAGTTCAGACTCCTCCCCCTGCAAAATTTATTTTGACAGAAAGAGCCACAGTTCAAGAATAAGGAAGAACAAATGACAGCAAGTTGTTTTATTGGGGGGAATCTGTCAGACAAGGGGAATGGCTGTTTGAAAGAATCACAATGAAGGACATTCTGTGTACCCAGAGGAAATGGTTCCTGTCTTGGTTTTGGCAAAAGACAGCAGATCCCTAGATGAGAATGATGTTGTATTTAAACCTTTTTATTTCCCCTTTTTTCACTTACTTTGTAATACAAAAATCTGATTCTCTTATGTTACTTCTCTGGCTATTGATGCTCTCTGAGTAGGTGTGGCTGATCTTGGCTCAAGGGTCAGTTCAAGTTTGAAAACTAGACTGAAAACACAGTTTATGTGGTGGTAAGCAATAATCATACATAGAGCATCTTCCATGAAGACTGAAACCTGCTTATGACTGCTTAGAGTGGCCAGAAATGTCCAAGCAAGCTAGTAACACACGTGGCTTTGTGTCAAGTAAACATCCTTTTTCTGTCTCCTTCTGGTACAGTATTATTTGATTTACAAAAACTGACTTCAGAATTCTCTAATACTCATTTTTGCAAAAATGAGTGGTATGTTTTTTAACCCAAAATATTCCTAATTCTCTAATGTAAAAGGACCCATTTTGATAAACTGCCAACAGTTCTACTTAAAAACTACTGTGGGAGTTACAACTTTGTGTTTTGTCCTTCAGTAGCTAATTGCAAAGTGATGGTCTTAACTTAGTTATGTTGCTATATCAAAACTTCAAGGGATACAGAGCAAATCCTTATTTTAATCTCTCTTGTATTTTGATTTGTCACTAGATTTTTTTAGCAAAAGTTGCAAATTCTCAAACTATTTGAACATAATTGGTTCAAAAACTCTTTTGTCAATCAAGTTTCTGCATAATTCTCTTGACCAGGCCATTTTAGAGTCTTACATTTTCAAACTGGCATAGTCTGAGATAGTATCCAGCCACAAGTCTCAGCTAAAGGAGACTTCATGTAAACAGCACAAAATAAACACAGATGACTAAAATAGATATGTGCTGCAAATGGTTGAAAAGCTCTCAAGATGTTAGCACAGCTAAGCCCAACTTAAATACTGATGGGGTTTTTTACTGAAAGAACACCAGAGCTATAACAAATACACTTTTATAATTTAAAATGCCCTTTAAATATGAAGGTTGCCCTGGAGACTTCTTACACATGTTCCATAGTGTTTGTCTTCTATTTTTTTATATAGCAGGTGCTACTTCTTCTAGTCTATAGTTTTAGCCAAACATCCCAAGAGCAGGAAACTGCATTTTGCTCTCACTTGCCCCTTTTGTCCTCTGCATTGAAGCTGATTCAAGGGGGACCTTTCCCAACAGCTGAACTTTAGGTTGTTCATTGGGACAGAGGAGCTGTCATTCTTCAGAGGTGCAGGGGAAAAGCCTTCATGCACCTGCTTAGACACCAGCCCAAAAGAATAAGACACGGGGTTGGAGTGACAGACGGTAAGACTGGACCTGAGTGGTCTTACTCCACCATCTTCCATTTTCCTGTCTTTCACTGAGTGCTCAAGGTACTGGTGTTGCACAGGCTAAGGCCAAAAACTGTATTACAGAATTCATGTACTGCCAGTGCATGTCATAACCTAGAATCTAATTCTACTTCAAACAGTGTAAATGGAGACTATTTTCTAGACATATTAGAAAAGAAAAAAGCTGTGAAAAGTGGTATCCACTTGAGTCTCTAAGGGGTTAGGAATCAGGACTTTCTGAATATGTCTGTCATTCTTTACATTTCCCATTCCTGGGCTTTGTAGTATGCTTGAAAGTGCTCCTTCTTAACCAATATATATTTGGAAAAAAGAAAAAGGGAAAATCTCAGTCACTCCTCATGATCATCTCAAGGTATGCATAGTTTATTGCAAGAAGTATAAAAAATCATGCGCTGAAAATTCTTTCAGCTTGATATTCCAGAAATAATTAATAGATCTAACCTGTACTATGAATGGCTGAACTCCGATAACCAGAGATGTGTTACAGCCATCTCTTTTGAGGAAAAAGGAGAAAATTATGCTTTTTTCTTAGGCCTCATGTAATCAACACTTAGAGCAAACTGTAGTTTGTATCTTTTGGAACTTTGAGTTCTAAGCCTTTTCCTCAAGGCTGTCTGTGTGGGAGTACACTTTTCTTTTGCTAATATGCATAATTTTGGAGAAGATACTCAACTGTTTGGTGAAAAAGCCTATATGCATTTTGTTTTTACATTTTAGATGTAAGTTTGCAAATGTCCTCTGGGGAGATATGTATGTTGCTTGTGTACATTTTCAGATGCCTCTGTTTAATATTCTAGCTCGTGTATTTGTTGTCTAGTATTTCACATAGTCAGAGATGCTGTGAGCTCCTTGTAATGGTCCTGATCATCACTGTTTTATCTTCTTTTCACTGCTAATTCATTCTGCTTTGCATTCAGTAAAAGGAGGATGTCATTGATATCATACGTCAGCAAAATTATAAAATGAAGTACCAGTAAGTCAGGCAGTTATAGGGAAGTGAGGGAAGTGTGAAAAAGGAAGATCTATATGACACCAAGGTGAAACAGCAATCCCAGAACAAATGAAAAAATGAAGAGAAGAATGTGTTCATGTCCAGATCAGGGCTCCAGATTGCAATGGTCCCTGGGACTTCTGATGCAGCTTCCTCCATAAAATGTCATGCTTTTCAATATGAAAGTTAATGTTCTATTTCTGTCATTACTGGGTGATGATTCTGGGTCTTAAAAGTTGATTTGTAATCTAGGAATATTATTTTGAAATGTAGCAACCATCCTTCTCTCTCACTTGCAATTGGAGAGAAAATTACTTGCCACCTCACAGGACCATATTTGTATGCCTCTATATTTTTATTTCATACGGTTATTCTGTCCTTGTATGAACAATAATTTATTCTAATTCTGCATATACTCATAGAAAATGAAGAAGTGGGGAAGGCAGTGTTTACTTTTTCCTCATTTGTTCTTCTAAGAGAAGCTAGTCTAGTTTAAGAGACAATTAAATTCCATCAGTATGCCATTCTTTTCCTCTTATTTCTCTTTGCCAGCTTGTAGCAGACTAATGCATGTAGGTGTCATTTTTTGCATCTTTAAATCTGAACTCTTACAGATAATGCTGCAATTCAATTTGCAGCCTGGCTTGTATTCAGGGCTGGCATATCCTACCAGAGCAATTTATTTATCATGTTGTTTACTAAATCGTTTATGTAGTTTGGAGAGAACAGACGTGGCTGCCAACAAAGCTTAAACAATGATTTCATTACCCAGAAGCATGAGATCGCAATCAGGAGTATCCCATTGTGTTCTCATCTTCTGGCATTGTTGGAGAGCAAAAGCAGAGCTTCCAGCTGGTCTAAATAGCAAAAAAGTATTTTCACAAGGGACAATACTTTGCCCTCATTATCACGTAAAATTTTCTATCAACAGTCTTTCTGATTCCATTTTAAATTTACTTGTATTCATGGAATAAGTGACCATATCAATTTAGTTGTTTGCTTTCCTACTTAATTATTCTTTTCATTCCCACCATTATCTATTTTTGCTCTCTTATATTTGTACCTGTTTCATCTATTTCTTTCACACATTTCTCTGGGCTTCCATCCATCAAAATTTCTTGTATGGAGGTCTTTCCCTGACCTGTCTCATGAACTTACTAATTTTTCATTTGTGTCTTTTCTGAGGACTTATTTCTGCTTTGAGTGGACTCAAAAGTTATTCTAAAATGTAGTTATTTTATCCCTACATAAAGAGTATACTAATAATATATTTTCACCTCATCTGCCATTCACACTAGACTGCTTTGTTTCTGCCATGAGTCCTGTTGTTCTTATTTCATTACGTCTTTAGTACACCATTTCTGGAGTTGGAAAGTGCTTTTGGACAGGGATTATGCTGCTGTTTCTCCTGAAAAAAAACTGGTGAGCTGTCTGATCATTGGTATCTTCCTCATATTTGTATGCTCTGTCCTTTTATTTTTTTAACTCTTAATAATACATTTAAGTCTCAAGAAAAAGAGTTCACACTGGATAGAAACCCTGAATCTTTTTTCAGGTATATGCTATTGACTTTCATTAAAAAAGAAAATTGTCTGAGCAGAGTTTGCAGGATCAGCCCCAGAGATTGAGACTGTTGAACTCTGGCATAGCAAACTCTGAAAATTCACCTGAAGAGTTTCACTAAATTCCTCTGAAGAGGAAGCAGAGGAATTGAAGCAAGAACTATTTACTATATAGGTAGACAAAGTGTGCATTTTGTTCTCCACAGCAGGTATCTGTGATGAGCAATGCAAAGCAGCCTAACTTCTTTCAAGGAAGACTGAAATTGTCCTAGTGGCTGAGGTCCCAGTGGTGGAAAAACAAGGTCTCTGTTTAGCTAGATGAAGCTGTTTTCACTGGGCTTACTATGTCACTTGGACTGCAGTGATTTTGTGGAGCAGCTAAAATGCAGTGAAACTTCACACCCTGTTTTCACTACACAGTGGCATGTTTGTGTGCGCATGAAAAAAAACCAAAACAAACTTCAGCTAATATGGTGACTTCCCAAAAGGGTTTTCAGAGGCCAACAGCAGTGTCCCTTTACTGTGGCTGTTCACAGCTGGGGATTGTAAAAGTGGAGGCTCTCATTCCTGAAAGCTGTGCAGACTCCTACCATAACATGGCATCTGCTGGAAGAGGAGTAGCAGGACACAAGTTTCAGGTGTGCTCGATGGGTGGATGCTGTTGATCCACAAGATGGCATGTTAAAACTGTTTAATATTCTGTCAATTAAAACTGTTTCATATTCTATCAATTACAACTGTCCTTCTCTCAAAGGAGCAAGATCTAAACACTCTTGTGTTAGTGTGAACTGGGGCTAAAAGCTGTATATTTTGAAAAGGAAAACAAAGGAAGAGCAGTTTCAAATTGGAGCTAGGAGCTATTTGAAATGTACCCTTTTTTTTTTTGCAATGCAAAATTTGAGTGTCATGGGGAAGGAATGAGGAAGAGCCCTTTTCTCTTACCACTGGAGGTAACTTGGTTTCTTCTTTTTTCTTGGTATTGTGTTGAGTTTAGATTCACAGCATGTTACTAAGTGGGCACTGATTTGCTGTGATTCTGCCACTGCTCCCTCTTCCAGGAACTTATCAGGGGTTTCACAGAAACTAAATATTCCTATTGACCAAGAGTTCTTGTGGTTTAGGGATTATTAGTTTAAATTACTTTAACTTGGGCAATTCAAGACTTTAAATGTACTTGGAGGAAATGAAAGTTCACAATTGTATTTTAAATAATATACATTTGTAATTAATATTTTAACTTTTATTTTTTCAAGTTTGTACAGTACTAAAACTGTAATTTTTTTATTCTTTTTAGCTCTCTTCTAGCTTTCATGCTATTTACAATTTGTGTTTACTTCATTTTGGACAATAAAAAACAAAGTAGTTCATCGTTTGGCTCGTGCACTAAGCCATTTATTATATTTGAATGACAAAGTGCACACACAATGTTAAAATTCAGATATAATCCTTTTTATTAATAGTATAAATATTTAGTTTTGTAACATTTTTCCCTCTCTTCTTTTGTTGAATATGCCCTTATGTTTCACTTGATTAATTTTTGTGTTCTTAAGGGACTGTTTTAGAATATATGGAAAAAGATGAAAAGGCTGTTGCTGACTTTAATAGATGTTAGATCAGACAGTCAGCTATTAATCTTTCACTAAATTCACACTTTCAGCCACACAAGGATCTCTGAAGTATTAATAAAATCAAAATAATTGTTAATAATATTGTTTTTAAGTATCTAGGAGTTAATGTATTTGAAGAATCACTTCTCTGTTCAAATTTTTCTCATCAGCTCTGTAGTGTTCCCAGTCTGAAAACATTGAGTGTATTTGAAGTCTTTCTGAGGGTTTTGTTGAGAACAGGTGAAGTCTGGTTCAGCTTTTTACCATTATTCCACAAACTTTCATCCTAACTTCCCCTCCACATCAGATTAGAAAAATCTTAATACAAAGGACTATTTATTTCCAGTGCCTGATAATTGCTCTGTTTTCAATTGCTTTGCCAATGAAATGTTGCACACTGAGTTTTTCTCAACAGTTGCTGTATTCCTTAAAAGGTGTTTTTGTCAAAAGAGAGCTAATTGGGAGAAGGAACATTCTTCTTTCAGGGAAAGGCATTACCTTTCCCAGCCATTCAATTTACGTAAGCGTTTCATACGTGTGCCAGAAGAGTTTCTTGTCTTTTGACTAAATGAGTGACCACGAGGAATCAGATTCATATTGAGTTACACAGTAAGGGACTTGTTGACCTGAGTGAATTAAGAAAAACCTCTTTTTACTGCTGCCCATTTTTCATGATCTGCTGTGTTTCATCCCACAGTGACAATATGTAGCCTCTTGCTGAGCTGTTAAAAACAGATTTGTTACCTGGCCCAGAGACCCATCCTAAAGCTTTTAAAAAGTTGTACTTGGACAGAGTGTGACACTTAGAATGGGAGATAACTGATACTGTGGCTAGAACACCCCCAGGCAGTGTTCTATGTCTAGGAAAACTAGATAAACTGTATGAGGACTTGCCATCCTGGGGACAGAGGGGGATAACGAGATGCTTGTACAATGTTTCTGATCACGTATCTGTTGCCCATTTTAATTCTGGTCATCCTTCTGTGTTGAATATCTGTAAACAGTGTTTTAAGTAGGAATTATAAATTAAGCTCCTTTCAGAATTAAACTCTTATACAAACAGATGATAATTATGTTGCTGAGTTCTATAAAATATGGGTATAGAAATATCCAGCTTTCCCAGTTTGGAAATCTTTCAAATATTTCAAATGGGTACTATTGCTAAGATAAAACCTCCTCTTTGTAAATTACTTCCAAAGCTTTAAAATAAAATTAGCTTCTTATATAAGAAAGGCAGGAAATATGCATAGTTTGATAGATCTTTTCCTTTAGTAAGAAAGAGAAGTATTCTCCCTGAATTTCCCTCAATGCTGTTTTTAACTATAGAAATAGCTGAAGGGTTAAATCCAGCCTTCCAGATTCCTTCCTAAGAGACTTCTTTGTAGTCTTAGTAAATTTGCTAGTAGATCTTAATATATTAATGAAAGAATTAATGTCCAGTTCTGGACAGATCAATGTCCAGTTACATTTTTTCCTTTTTCAAATGTGTCAGTCATTGACAATCTTTATGATAAAAGCAGGAGCTTATACTTTCCAGACGTCTTCCTTCTTCAGTTCTTCGTCTGTTTCCTTGATGTGTTTTGCATAATATGACTACATACATTAAATCAATTATGCCAATACAAGAGGAAATGGGTTTTGTGGAAATGATTCATGTATTTCTTACATAAAGAGCACCCTCTTTTCGTCTTTTTAATGTTTGTATATTTACACTAGTAATAAACAGATTAACCTGTTGTGACAAAAAGTGTTGGGATTTGTGACACAACTGTATCATAAAACCTGTGAAAAAGCAAATGTTATTTCTAACCAAGGCAGTGTAACAATTCTGTACTTTTAAAAACTTTTACTAATCATCCATGTAGTTTACCTAAGCAGAGTATAGAATCTATTTTCATAGTGCTGCACATTAAATCCCATCCATTTGACACCTCTGATCCGAATAAAGAATGTGATATTTGTCTTCCTTTTTTGGCTCTGTCATCTGTAAAATAGCTGTACTGATTTGCAGGTTAGCCAGTGTTGACTTTTCTTGCAGTAGGCAAGCCTACCTAGTCTGTAAATCAAATAGTCATTACAGTCACTAAAAATGCTTTAAATTTTGCCCATCAGTAAAGAGAAAAACAATAAAATACATATTAAAACCTGCTTAAAAAAAAAAAAAGTCTTGGGGGGAAAAATAGTAAGTACTAAGTTTAAGTGTGAAATATTAATGCAGCTTCTCTGTGCATAACCATTATCACAGTCTGATCATTTATTGTGATGTAATCACAGAGTATTTGAATGTTACTTGATCTAGATAATAGTAAGAACAGGTATTTTGGGATTTATAATGTACAGGTGTAGAGAGTATATCTGTATGTAATAGCTCCTATATCACTAATTTTCCTTGAATTTTGAAAGGTATTCAATGGCTGAATTGGAAGCAATCACACTATAGTCAGGTGATTTAAAGGTATTATGTAAATAGTGTTCAGAAACTGTCTCCATACCTGGGATTCTTCACAAACCATAAGCCAAGTGTGATCCAGTAAAGGATCAGTTATTCTTGAACTTTACTCTGACAATATATTTAATCCTGATTTCAGTAAAAGCCGACCAAGACTTATTGTTAAGTGTCATGCTTTTCTTTTTCTCTGTTTCAGCTGAGACAATCCCAGTCGTACTGCACAGACACAGAATGCCTTCAGGAATGTGAGTAACTGTTCATATCAGGTTCATGGAAGTAAAATGAACAGGAGTAATTAAAAAACAATCTGACTGTTCTTTAAAATGCAGCGGTTGATTTAATGTTATAGGAACATATTACAATAAATCAAATACTACAGTAATAAAATTGATGTGCTGAGGAGGTAATTTCTGAGAACCTGTGATGACCATTTGTACAATAGAAGCAGCATTGATGAGAATCCTAGAGGTATCAATAAACCAGCATAACCATCAATCAGGCCCCAAGCATTACTGAATCTTATTGTTAGCCTCCAAATAGGATAATTTGGGGAATGAGAGGGGAAAATTTGGAAAATGCTTTATTTGTCCTCCTCAGATTCAGAGCAGCCTAACCAATGAAGACTAGATACTGAGCACAGACACACACAAACAGACACACATGTGTTCACAGCTGGGACTGGGTGATGAACTGTCTGTACTGTGACCCCTCTGCTCCACTGTGAGGAAGAGGAGGCTCTGACTCATAAGCTGACATCCACCATGACTGCATCTCTGTTGATTTGGCGCCTGTGTAGTTAATGAGGCAGAGGACTGATGTGTACACTTCCTTGGAATTTGCTGTGAAATGCATCAAAAAACCTCTCCCAAACAGTGAACAGTACTAGGTCAGTCAAACATGACCAGAATGGACAGTGAAGCATAGCTGTGTGGAGGTTATGCAGTAATGTAAGCATGCCCTGAGGTGTTGAGACACTCCCTGAGACACTTTCCGTGAGCTAGAGGGAATGCTGTCAAATATTTGTAGATAAAAGTGAAGTGGGTCTGTTTTTCCTACATCACTTTACCAATTGAGCGTGTCAACTCACTCAGCTTGCATCAGGACTGCTGTAATGCCTTGAGGGAGCAGCAAGCACCTGAGCAGTGTTTGTGTAAGCAAGAGCTGCTGGTGCCTTTATCTTTTATAGGTCTAGGAGCAGCGCAGGCAAGGTTTCCAGCATCTTGGAGAGAGTGAATGGCTTCATTGACCCTCATGTTCCTCCCTCTTCACTCCCCTGTAAAACCTGTTTAGAGATGGGCATGCAGCTCAGATTTGCACTGGGCTCTGCCAGTGTGAAACAATCCCAGATTCAGTGCCAAGCTGGGCTGAAGGGGGAAACTGAGCTGTCCCACATAACCTCTGAGGAAAAGATAGTGTTGTGCACATGTGCTGTACAGTGCTGCTGGCTCACTCTTTCTTTATGGGCTTTGTAAGTTACACTCTCTGTGACTTCCATCACTCCTCCTCTTCCAAATGCGCCTGTCCAAGGGCAGACTTTTT
>NW_005054297.1:9537594-9552854 GCF_000277835.1 Geospiza fortis | reverse complement strand
ATTTTCTATATTAGAAGGAGGCACAGACGGTGTGGAGCTTTCTGAGCTTTAGTCCGCGGTCAAAAGCAAGCAATGGTAGGTCATTCTCATGCCTTGGGAGTCTTGGATCATTAGTATTTATGAAGCTTTTAGACTAAGGACTGTATAAATTAGTAACTTCTGATATGTGTGGCCACAAAGCCTGTGGGATAGCTTTAATGTTACCAAGCTATAGTACAGTGGGGATTTGAATGGTTTGCAACAAATAGCTTTCCATTCTGAGATTCTTGCAATAACTGTCTGTGCAGATGCAAGCAATTTGGCAGCAATTGTTCCAAACCAGTGGTTTGTTTCAAAAACCAAAGCAAAAATTACAGAGCAAATCTTTTCCTATGTTATTATATTGCTTAAATTTAGTTCTAGCAAAGGTATTTTTCTGCTGATGCAATGACACAGCCTGCATATTTGTCATGTTATTTTGTGGTGCTTCTGTGATGCTGTGCTTGTGGCAATCTCTAAGACCCTGAGAGTCAAAGGCAAAAATAAACAGATTGAGCCTGTAGAATCTTCTAGAGAGGTTTTTAGAAACATATTAAAATAATTCTGGGCCAGTCTTCTGTCCATTGCTTCATCCTGTATTTATGAGCTGTAAAGTGATGAGCTTACGTTTGAGGTGGGTCTCCTCTTCCCTAGGTCCCACAGCTCCACTTCCTGGTACTTGTTGACTTTGAGTCCTCATTTCAGAATCTCGCTATGAACAAATTTGTTTCACTCTCACCAATTCACTCATTCCCAGAATTTGGTCTTCCTTCTGGAAGCACAGCTGGGAATGTTGTCATACACAGATTCTTAAGTTGCAAGGTTGTGGAATAACTGATGAGATGTATGTGGTTTTGTTTTGGGAGACGTCAGGGCTGGGGTTCAGCCAATGTCACAGCAGCATCATGTGTTGTGCTGCTGCTACCAGCTGGAAATTCTCAGAAACACCCTCTGTTGATTCTTCTGAGCATGCTGTGTTTTTCCAACCCTTGATTTAGGTTCTTTTTTTGGTTTTTTTTAGAGCCATATCAAGGCAGTAGTACCAGGTTTCCCTCATTCACTTTTTTGTGTTATTATCTATAAATTCTTTCTTGCAGTTGTTGGCACCATTTTGTCATAGTGACTCCCCTGCAGAGTTTCCTGCCAGGGTCAGGACCAGTGCTTTTGGATTTAGGTATAGGAAGATATGAGCACCACTTCAACAAGCATTTGTGCCCTCTGCTTGGTGGCTGTTCATCTGCTGGTTCTCCATCAGAGTATCTGCTCTGCACTAAAGCACGTGTCAGAGTCTGATGACTGTTCCTTCAGTTTCAGTGGGTGCCTTGCAGAAAAGAAAAGGGTGTAAGTTTTGAATAGGCAGCACATTTAATATTCTGTTGGGATTGTTAATGCTTAGCAAATCAGAAGATCTTAGAGTTTCCCTTGAAATGAGCAGTAAGAGCAGTAATTCCTTTCTGAAATCTGTCTAATGCAAGTGGAGCACAGCAGTTCTCTGACGTGTGGCAGTTGCAACATCAGCGACTCATCCAGCCTAGGGAGGGTCCCAGCTGGTATTGATCTGCTCTGATGGCTCATGGCCCTTCACAGTCACCCTTCCGTTTCCCTGTCAAAGGAAATGAGGGGCTACTGCCTGAGGTTTTTCTGTGTTCTAGCAATTCCCAGACGTTGACACCTCATACTTTCAGCACTATTCTCAGTGCTCTGCTACGTTGTAATGTGGTCAGAGGTGACTGTCTCAAATGTTGTCTACTCCCAAACTTTTATGCAATTTAAAATGAATACGTATATGTGATTCATCTTGATTTGCGTTCATCTAGGGCAGTCACAGCAGCCTAACCTAACAGCTTGAAATGTCTGCCAACTCTTCCCTCCCTTTTCTGGGAATTCCCTTCTCCCTTCCTTTGCTGCTCCAGTTCGTCTTGGCTTTCTTTGGATTCCTTATCCCTGCCTTCGAAAGTGTCAGCTTGCAGGCATTATCTCCTGAAGGTCTCATGGGCTCTTTGTCTTCCCTGATTTTTAATTTCTTAAATACCTCTCTTCATACAGTTTTATGCCTTTCCTTCACAGAGGAAGCAAGGCTTAAAGAACTATGAAAAGAAGACATAAGTCAGAGACCATGCTTTTGCCTTCCTACATGCAGAAGTTTAACAGTTTTTACCAGGGCCAATCTGTTTATACTCCAAAACAAGGTATTTCTACCATGAGAGGGCAGACAAAAAGCACCACATGGAATACACTTTTACAGTAAAACAAATGAAATTTCTCCTTTCCTTAGAGTGCAGCCTCACTCTGAAGGAAAAACTGCATTTTAAAAGCACTAAGTTCATGCAAGGGTATTTAACCTGGGCACTTAGTAATTTTAATATTGTATTCTTGAGATTTCAGTTGCACAATCAGGAACTGGTTGACCTTTAATCTTTAAAAACTCTTTTTACCAAACTCATAATTTTAATAGCTTTTACTGCCTTCTAGAACCTCAAATGAATCTGCAAACATCTGTCACAGAGGATTTTTTTTCTACTTCCCATTTCTTTCTGGGAGAAGACTAGTTTATGTGGCCTAGTCTCCGCTTCTGTAGGAAAAAGTCCAAAAACTGTATCTTGTACATGGAACCACAGATAGGATTTACCATAGTCACCAACTCCAATGGGAGTTAATCCCACAATCTTACACCAGCTCCTCATAAAGCTTTCTCCTGCAGAGAGATAATTCATCCAAAAAAAAGAAATAAATAAATTCCAGGTAACCGCAGGGCCAGAACTGCTCACAGGCATCATTCAGAAGTGTGTGGATATATATGTATCCCAAACCCAGGGGACCAGATACTGTGAAAATGAAGACTTTGGGCTGGATTCAGTGTTGCATGAAAAGGTAGGTTAGAGACTGTGTGTCATGTCTCTCAGTGCCATGGGAATATGTGCTGTTAAATTCTGTACTAGTTGGTGTGTCTGGAGAACTGGAGATTAATAACCAGATCCATCCATCAAAATGGGTGGTGGCAGGAACATTCATCTCAGACCAGGACAATCTGCTATCCATCTGAAAATATTAGAAAATACCATTCACAGGTGCTCTTAGAGGATAACCTTTATTCTTCAAGGAATCAAAACATCACTTCTAAATTACTTGCAAAAAATTACCAGTTACAGATAAAGGAACTGTGACTGTGAACTCTTAAAAAGATTTTTTTTTTCTGCCCATCACCATAAATTCCATCCTGCTTGGTTTCACCTTCGCCCAACTGTTCTTTTATCCATAAGCTGGTTTTATCTGATTATTTTGTGATCTCAGGGATGGAGGTCTTTGTAGCAAGATTGTTGTCTCCTACATATAACTGCTTCCAGTAGCTGAAATAGCTTCCTGTCTGTTCTCTTGATTTGTGATGCAAAGCTTTGAAAAGTTGGATTCAACCCCAACTATGTGAAATTTTGCTTATCCTCTTCCCTGTAAGAGATTAAACTAACAGATTCTGAAATACCTCACATCCTTATTAAAGCACACGGTCATTGGTGAGAGATGTGGGTTTAACAGTTCCTTGGAAAGTATAAACATTGTTGTGTCTGTTCTAGTGTCTGGCATGCCTTGAGTAGGTAGTACAGGGCCAGTTAGATCAGCTATTGTCTTGCTTAACTTAGTTCAGAACATGTTTCAGCACGTTTGGTTCCATCTGAACTGCATTACAGCACAGGCTGGAAGAAACTGTGTCTTGCAATGGACGCCTGTGGTTTCCCTCTGTGGTCCCCTCTGCTCCCTTCCCTGACCTGTAGCATGACTTGATCTGGCATCATTTGCTCACCCCAACTTTTGGTTAACCACCACAGACCCTAAGTGCACCAATGTTCAACCAAATTCCAGAAGGCAGTTAGACCAGTCTGTTTCTCTGCATTGTATGGGGAATCCTGGCTAACGAGTCATCTGAATTTTCAGTCTTCTACCAGAAATATTTGCCAAAGCAGATACCTAAGGCCTTCTTACTTATTGCTGCAGGTAATCTCAGAGTGGCTATTAATGTTGTCTGGAAGCCCCAAAATAAAGCAGTTGCTCTTTTCATGCCAAATTATATGCTAGTCTCCTGGACTGCCTATATAAAGATTTTTCAAGATTTAAAATATTGATATATGCTGCTGATAATAATAATATTTTGGTCAACAAAACTGAAGGTCTAAACTCTTACCTTCACAATTCCATATGCTTTCAAAATCAATTGTGTAAGAGTTTAGTGAATTAAAGGCTGTAGCTTTCTGATTTATATTCTGTGCACTATGCCATCTCCTCCATATACAAAGCCCTTTATTCACTCAGATTTTCAAAAGAATTTTCACTTGTAATTGCATATAATTCTAATAATAAAATTCCTCTACATTAGCAACATCTCGAGCTTTGAAATGTGTATATTTTGGACATTGAAAAGGCAAAAGCAGTTTCATTTGCTCATACATGTTAATGGTGGTGTTTGTGCTGTGAGAAGCATGAACTTCTATAATGCATAGATTTTTTTCTTTGACATTTTTGAGTGCATGTGATGTCAGTAAAGGACATCAGTCCAACAGCCCCAACTCATGCAGCCTTATTCCCAGAGCAGCAGGCTGGCGAATGGCACAGCTGTAAGCTTCCCTGCAGGGCCCCTCTGCTGTTCTGAACAAACCCTTTCCATGGAAGAGCCTCTAAAAGCAATGCTACCCAGGATGGCAGTGATGAGGGTGGTTCTGTGGTATCAGCATTAACCTTCAAGGAAATTATTCCAGCAGCGTGAAGGTTATCAAGTAAATGTTAAATAAGAACAATCCAACCAATACTGAATCCAGACTTGACTCCATAATCAGGTGATCCACAGAAGACAACTTGAAAATATGACAGATACGAGTATCTCTGTGGAGTTTTCTGGATGTTAAAATGTTCATCTGGAGTAATAAAATAGAATAGCTCTTCTCTTTCTGAAGGTTATTCATTATAGCTTTGAATTAATTGCTCTGTATCAGTTGATTATCTAGATCATTAATGAAGATGTTAGGCCTTCAGATACTATAATGGATTCATGTGAATACCATAGGTAATTATCTGTACATGGGTTTACACTTCAGCTGGCAAGATTAGTTACTGTTTGATTACTTGAAGTTATGTTTCAGAGGAGAAAATTTGTTTCAAAATGTGCAGGTATTTGCGAGAGTTTCTTGATCTAAACAGATCAACCAGCCATTTCCAGCCTGAAGGTATTTTCTTATATTTACTTCCATGTGTTGACGTTTCAGGTATTCTGTATGGAAATTTGATGTAAAAATTTTACATTGTATTCCTGGGTTTCACTTTGGAATGTATCTCTGCAGCATTTTTTCACCTCCTGCCAGATGCATTGCTAGCAGAAATACCACATGACTTGGATGATCAGTCATGGAGATCTGGCATATTGACGCTGAAACATCTTCAAACAAACTCTCAAGAAATAACTTAAGAGTAGATTCAAGAAATTGATTACCATTAATTTGCTCCCTTCTTGCTAAAAATTAGCATGTTCTCTCTGTGAGGCCTAACCATGGAGCCTAACCTTTCATCAGTTTAGTCTTATTGTTTTATTTGTTTGAGGCAAAAAACCAATGGCCAACATACATATGGGGCTTTTCCTACATGAATATATTCTGCATCAAGTTTGATTTCTTAAAAATCAAGTTTGATTTCTTAAAAATCAAGTTTGATTTCTTAAATGTGAAGAGCGTGTTTATCATCTCTAGTTACTAGGAGCTAATATGAATTAAGAAATATTCATGATAATTCTAAGAATACCAGTGAATTATTATGAAAGAGATTATTCTCTTTTCAGATGGGTAAGAAATGTGATAAGATAGAGTATTACTGTCTCAAAGCCAAAATGAGTGACTAATCGGAACGCTCCATTGAAAAATATTTCAGGGATTTCTTCCTGAGATTGCATTTTTGGTTTCACTTGGGAAAAAGAACTCTGTGTTACTCTGTTATAATTTGAATTTTCCTTTTCTGTAGTGCCAGGACCAAACTCCTCCAGTGACAATGGCATCAGCTTTGCCATGATAATGATGGCCTGGGTGGTGATTGCACTTGTCTTGTTCTTACTGAGACCCAGTAATCTAAGAGGATCAAACACAGTCGGAAAGCCAACCAGCCAACACAATGTAAGTGCATCTTCAAGTGCCCTGCAGGGAGATTCTGTAATAGCTTAAATCTATTTTGGTTTAATACACACTGTCTCAAAGTAATTTTCTTCCCATTTTTTTTCCACTGTGTTTTCTTGGAACTCCGTTAAAAATTAAAATGAGTTAGTCCAAAGTGAAGGGAATCATGAAGGCTGAGTGTGGGATGGAGCAGGTGCAGTGTCGTCTGGACACTGTCTGTCCCTGGATGAAACTGCCTCCTGCCTTCTTAGGTGAAAGGGGACAAGCACAGCTTTAAGAGAAGTCAGTGAACAAAATTACAGCATGATACAAGGGTAATCCTTGTCCTAGATGTGGGATCATGAAAAAATCTCAATTAATACAGGAAAAAGTATCATTTTTTGATGCTAATTTTCTCTAATTTTTATAAGAGATATAGAAAACCATGAGAGAAAACACAATGTAACGCTTCTGAGTCCTTCTATTGCTATATCCTCCTTTGTGAAACACTGTCTAATTCTGTACCTGCCTTTTTTTTTCCTCTCCTCCTTTCTTCTCCCAAGGGACAAGAACCACCAGCCCCACCAGTGGACTAGAGCATTCAGTACTGGAAAAGCTCAGCAGCTAAAACCTTGCACGACCAAATGAACGAAGTGACCAGATTGCTCCTAACCCCCACTCAATACTGTTTTCTCATTTATATAGAGCAGAGTTATCACTCAGCAGTAATCTTCATGAACTGCTTTTAGCAACTTCAATTTTAAGTTAATTTTTGCTTTGTATGTTATTACAATTCCTATAAAATTGTAATTTGATTAATGGTAAGGCATTGCAGGGGTTTTTTGGTTGTTACTGTGGACATTCCACTTAATCTCTTTCTGTTACAGTGATCCTAATTACTTTGATGTGATTTCTGATATGCATTGAAGGAAAAGGAAAATCCCAGTCCACCTATAAGAATGGAAGGTTACTGACCTTTCTTCAGATTAATTCACATTTCTTCTCCAGTATGCTTTTATATTACGGTTGGAAGTACTTAGTTATGTGCTGAACAATAGAAATTGTTTTATATTTGCCCTGATTTCAGAGCAGCTTTTATTCTGGTCTTTGGACCACTAACACAGTTTTCAGGGTTGCTGGCAAAAGCATGGATTGTCCACTAAGATGATACCGTGTGTGTGGGCACACGTAAGTGAACATGAGGATTGCCACTGTCAAAGCTTTGATCTATATATTTGGAACTTTACACAAAAGATTATACCACCAAAAAAGTTAATTCAGCCATTTTCATTAATAAGCTGTATGTCTTATTCAATATGTTATGAAAAAACATACTCTAAACCCAGGTGTGTTTACTTACAGACTCTATCAAAAGAGAAATTTAGTAAGAAGAACTTGATAGAATGTTCTGTCCTGGCATAGTCTTTTCATAATTGGTACCTTAACAAGTTTTTAGCCATGATGTAATAGATGTTGGACAGGATGAAATCATACCAAGAAGTTACCACGGTTACCAACTTTTGGTACACAACATGTACTGGATTATTCAGGTTTTTCACCTGTATGTTGTCAGCAATTCTTAACATTTCATCCTTATCTACTAGTTGTAATTGTAGAATAACAAACTTGCAGGTGATTACATATGGCATGGCTCTTCCCTCTAATAAATGTGTGTATGTGTGGTATGTTTCAGTGTGTGTATGTGTGGCTGTGCACGCACCTGTGCACGTCTCCCATTATGGAAAATGGGAAGGACTTTTTTTATGTACATTAATTTAAGAACATTTTAAAGATGTACAGAAAAGCAACACTGTATATTTTTCTTGTTCAATTTGAAAAAGTAATCAGAATAATGTAAAGAACATTTTTATGTTACCAACATGAAACTTCTTTCCTTAAAGGTCAGTAGAACAGACATATGGGAATTCTAAGCCTTACTCTACAAACCTTTATTTCATGAGGACTTTAGTTATGGAGCTGAAGGAACTAACTGTTAAATTTCAAAAGGGTTTGTATTAACAGGCTCTAACAAAAATCTCACATCAGATCCCATGGTTGACAGCTGCAGGGTTTTGCTCTTCAGGGTAAAGGGTGAGCCAACTAAGCCCCCTTGTAAGGGTACGGTGTAGACCTGAAGAAGGGCTTCTGTAATTTGATGTGATTGACCTTTGAATTTCTATGGAGTACTGTGCTCCCAAGCATAGGAGCAAGTTTAAAAAAAAAAAAGAAAAAATAAGAAGATTGGGCCAGGTGCTCTCAGTGACATCAGTGCAGTGCCATGTAAAGCAATGAAACTGCAGGACAGAAGCTGAGAGAATTTGTCCCGTTGTGTCTAATAATGTACAGGCCACAAACACTGTGTAAAGATGTCACTGGGACAAGCACTCTGCCAGTGCTTACTTTTTGCCTTCCATGTACATTTATGTTTAGGATGCTGTTCAGAACAAGTAATACAGTATAATTTTCTTGAACCCACAAGGAAACCTATATAATCTCCCACACTGACCTTTTTTTCTCCAAGGATTTTTGGCCAGAATTCTTCGCTGTTGGAGGCATGAAACAAGCTTCCAATTGATTAAAAAGCCAACTGAAACAGGGTTCTATTCAGAGCACTGCTCCTCATCCTGGGAGTTGGTGAGATTTACAGGAGATGCTCCTCACTTGTGAGGATCAGTCTCACTTTAATGTCTGTTTATGTATTTATAAAACTTACCCCATGCACCCAGCTCTAAGAGTCTTGGCAAATGAACTTTTTGTTCAGAGGAATGTTGTGGTTTACCTTTAAATTAAATGTCTTTGCTTGAAATTCCTCTAATTGTCCCAGTGATTTTATACATGTATGCTTTCCTCATGTAAATTGCTATTTTAAATTTTCTACGTAAAAGAAAATGAACATTGGAAATATTTTATTGTAAAATGTTTTACTAAAGAGCCAGGCCACTATCCCACATCAAAATATATGCCTTTTAAATTCAGATACTCTCTCCAAGATATAAAATTCAGATCAGCACTCTTAATTAAAATAAAAGCAAGTAACCATAGGACTGTATTTTGCCACTCTTATTTGTGTTAAATAGTGCCTTACTCATCAAGTAGTTGTGCTGTTGTTTGTGGAACTACTCTGAGATAATGTACTAGTAGCAGCTTTAGTAAGGGTGGCAGAAATCTGGCCTTTAGTGATGTAATTTGTGATTTAATAATTGTATGATGGTTACAGATGTTTATGGTAAATTTTGGGAAGAGATTAGTGGTATACAAAGCTCCAGGGTATGATCAGTTCTGTAGTGATGGTTTTAAGCTTGGTTAGTCAGAGATGCAAGTTGTAGCAACTTGGAAAATATGGAGGGAAAATTTACAATTATACCTTAACTTTGTTAAAACAATAGTATTTTAGAGTCTGCTTAACACAATTACTGTACTCTGAAATGAGAAATCATATGTATCCATGCACTGTCTGCAGATCACTTAGCCTTGTAATGTTAATGATTGAAAAAGGAAGAGTGAAGATTTCATGTACTTAATGTAAATTGGTGGTTTAAGATATCAGAATTATGCCAAACAAAAAATCATCTGTGCCATTTGCAGTTTCCTAGTAATCTTCTACTGAGTACTTCAATTGGGATAAAGGGCTTGTACTATGCACTTTTTATTGACTTAACAAAATAAATAGCAATCATTAGTAAACTTTTGTCTTGGTCTTTTAGTTTTTATATAAGACATAAAAACACATCAATTTCTGAGGTAATTTGAAATAATTTTAAAATAAGAGTCAGTAAAAATAGTGTGTCACCTGTGTAACTTTTAAAATGTAAATTCTACCTTTTCTAATGGACACTTGTCTACTATATCTCAAGCAAGTCAGAACAAATAAAAAGCAGTTTCCAAGGTTTAAGATACTTTGATGACCAACGTGGATACCTCTGCCTTTTGCTCTTCTAAGTAGTTGTGCAATCTAGGAAGTTAGAAATAATACAGGAAGAAAAGTAATGACATACATGCTGATTGTGTTACTTTGTTTTTGATCAAATCCTACTACTTTGGGATTGCAATCTGTTTTCCAGCTCTAGATCTTGGCAGTGTTGGACTTTGAGGAAGGAAGATGCTGCAATGGCTCCAAGGCAGTGCGTAGAAGCAGTAGAGACCTGCTGCTTCCTCACTGTTCCCATGAAGTGCAGCTCTCTTCTCTGGAAGCAGAGCACAAAATTCTGAGCACTGCCTCAACAGCAACTCAGATCCCATGTTGAAGATTCCTGTGCTAATCTGAGGAAGAAAATGACAACCAGGGGAGCATTAGGGTTTAAAATAATGCATAGCTATCCAGAGATAGTGGCAGTAAATACCAGAGAATCAGAAACAAAATCAGAATAATATAATAATAACAACAACAAGTAGCAAATGTTTTAGGCATTTGAGTCGATCTAAACAGTACAAGATCTTACTCAAATATCAATAATGTCTGCTCATCAAAATTTACCCTTTTACTCAAACTTGATATTATAAATAACCCCTGAAACTAAAGCTAAACTTCTAAGTACACTTGTTAAAATGTTTGCCAAGGATGCAGATGCCTATTGATAAAAGTGATGCAGAAAGAAAATTGCCACAAATCTAAATTTGTTGCTGAATAGATCTGTACAAGGCCTACCTGTTCAAGATCACTAGTAATTTGAAATTACTCTGCCCCAAAGCCTGAAAAAAATTACTCTATTTAGGATGTTTGGGAAAAACACACCAAATCATTGCAGCAAAATACCCTATTAAGTGAATTCCTTGCAAAAATGGACTACTTACATCCTTTTCTCCTTCATTTCTCCAGTACCAGCCAATGGCCTACAGTGCCATTCACTGCAAAGATCTGCACCTTGGGGTGGGGGAAGAAGCAGAATATTCCATGCTGAACCACATCCTCACTTGTAAAACAACATAACTCTTACCAACTTCCAGGCAACATCAGCTGAAGATTTTGCTTTTCATATAAGAAAAGTAACTGAACACTTGTATCAAAATTGCCAACCCCCATAGCAGACTCTCTGTAGTTAAATATAATAGCTAGAAGAATCTGGCTTCCACACTACCTTTTTAACATCTGCAGGTCAGAGCACTGGCCAGAGGGGGTGTCTGAAATAAATGTGCTTCAATATTTGGCAATATTAATATATTAATTCACCTTATATATACAGCATTTTAAATATTTCACTCTTCTTGCCTTTATGGAAAGTGTTACTGTAAAATACTTACTGAAAATAAAGCAGTAATTTATAATCAAAGATCACATGTAGCAAGGTTTAAGAAAACAGGTCTTTGCTTTTATAGGGTTTAATGTTACATCTTCCAAGCTAAAAATGATGAAACAGAAGAATAATTTTTGTGACTATGTAGTTTTCAGACTTATAACTGGTTTAAAATTAATTAATTGCTGCAAAAACTGTCCTTAAAATCTAAAGATGAGAAAATATGCTTCCTTTAGCAGACCAGTGAAAAACCCCACCACTGTACAACATTCTGAAGGTCACAGTCATTGGTTCAATATATAAATCAAATCTTAAAGAAGGTGTTAAGTTTAGGGCAGAACTTGAAAAGATAAATGATGAAATGAAAATTATTAGCAGGAAAACAACCCAAGGAAGCCTCCACAGGAGACTGGCACTACACTAAACACCACAGGTAATGCATCAAAATCTGCTTTCTTGTGACAATGAGTAAAAATTGGGATTCTTCAACTCTCTTAGTGATTTCATGAAGTCTTATTTAAAATAGAAAATCCAAATAATCATTTTCCCCTTCATCAAATACTAGCTTGCAATTTGAATCACCAATGCATCTTGTCTCTGACACTCCCTCCTGCTGTATTGTGTTGGGCTTCAGTATGTAAGGGGAAGAGATTGAACCGAATTAGCTTTTCACTATACTGTGAGGGTAGATCAAATCTTCACCTTATTTTATGCAAACAACTGTTATGGGAATGGGGCAGCTCAGCTGAGTAAAACCCTTTAAAGAAGGGATGCTACAGGACCATTTCTCTCCAGTGGGGCAGTGATGAGAAGCAGTGCCTTATCCAGCTGCTCTTCCATTGCATTAGTTTCAGCATTTAATGGTTCCTTACTGTTCTGGTGAGATGGCTGTTAGCCTGAAATGGCTCTCCTGGTGGTGCCCCGTGTTCAGAAAAGCAACGCTGCTGCCCACAGCACTGCTTCTGGAGCAGCAGCTTTGATGTCTGGCATGAAGTGTATGGTTTCCAGAAAAACATCAGAAGAGAATGGAAAAAAAGAGGCACTTAGAAAACAACAGATAGCCCACCAAACGTAATCATGCCTGGAAGGAAGTGTGAATAATTGTTCTGTATACTGAGAGCTTTAAATAATGTAATTAGAGGAAGGTCATGTACTGGGAAACAAAATGTTGTGCAGTTACTTAAAGAATGGGGTTTGACAGGATATGTTCATCAGAGTTCTCAGAGAGCCCTTCCTCCAGCTTTCAAAAGTTTTAATTCTGCATGACTTCGGAGTTTTATTTACATGGCAGTATTGTACATGAGACCTGATGAGGTTGTTGTCCAGATGTTCCATGCCATATGCAAACAGGCATGTTGAACCTGACCAGAAATTCACTGCATTTTGCAACAAATTTTACCAATAATTGCAGTTTGAGAGGCTGGTTGTCACCAGCAAAGAAAATACTGTATTAGATTAATCATAAGATGCTTTGGCAAACTGTCAGGTTGTTCAGCAATGTCATAGTTCTGGTGAACCAGAGAGGTGGAGATGGGGAGAGGGTGTAAGTAGGGATGTGTCAGGCAGAAAATGTCTCTTGTAGCAAGACAATGTTGGCTCCGAGCACACACAGAGCTCAGGTTCTCTCTGTGTTCAAAAATGGCATATGGCTGCTTTATGCAGCTGTTGGAGCCAGTCCCACACGTCCTGAATAATCTCTTTAGCTGCATCTCCTTTCTTCCTCTTCATGTTGTAAAATACAAGGAATGGATTCAAATACTGATCCAACTGCTCTTCAGGGCACTTTTGTGCCTCGGCCTGGGACTGTGCCGAGCACCTTGGATTGGATATCCCGGTTACAGGTGCGGTTGCCTCCCAGTTGTGCCTTGTCAGAAGTTAAAGAAAGGCTTGACACGTAATGGTGGTTGTTGAATCTGTGTCAGATGTTCGTGTCAGAAACAGATTACACAAACTCAGCTGCCTTTAGTTAATTATCAGCTAAATCTGGTTGGCAATCAGTCTGACATTAAACAATAACCAGAGAGAATTCAAATCTTTATTATCCATGGTTCTTTCCTGGCTTTTCCTCCCACCTCTAACATCAGGATGCCAGCCAGGAGATTATGCAATCATGAACTTGCTTGCTCTTTGTCTTCCCTCTCCTTCCCCTCATCCCCCAAATCCTTCAAAAACCATGATTTCTCCCTTGCATAACAGAACAGCTTGTACATGGGAGGTGAAAAGTGGCCCCTCCACCCACCTTTGGCATTCAGATCGCTCTTCCCTCAGTGGTTTCTGGAAAGGCAGAGGTGTGGCTTCAAACCCGCTCCCCAATATGCTGGAAGAGGGATTCACCTGACCTAGTCAATTGCCAATGCTAAAGAAAAACATACTCCTGAAATCCTATTCCTCCTATTACTTAGTTTACTTATCCTGTACTGCAAAAGTATTCACAGTCTACACTGAGCCTTCAAAAAAGCAGAGCAGAATTCACAACTTTTATTTTAAAAAATGGACAACAGTGGACCAGTCTCATCTGCTTTACAGCAGCCTTACATAACCTTTCTTGCCTTGCATGCTGTTGAAAAAATTCTGCATCCTGGTAAATGATGGGTCCGCCTCAATGGAAAAACCAAGAAGATCCCATCCAATAACTCAGAAGTTTTTTTGTAAGAAGAGGGGAGACCCAAACTTCACATCATTTATTTGCAATGCCTCTGAGCCCTGCATTTTTTGATCTGCCCGCAGTGCCCTCACCAGCAGAGTGCAGGCTACAGGGAAACAAAAGCAGCCCTCATCATCCTTTCACAGAATCATTTAGGCTGGGAAAGCCCTCCAAGATCATGCAGTCCAACCTTTCAGGTTAAGTTGTGCTGTTTGCAAGAGGGAATGTGAGATCAATGTCCCAGGCAGGGGTGTGACTGTCTATTAGTGAAGGTCCTTTACTTCGAGAAAAGGGACTGGGGCTCACTGCCTGTTCCAAGGGCTCTTCAGACATTTGAAACAGCTCTCAAATAATAGACAACAACCCAGACCTTTCTCCTCTCAGGTAAGGGCCATGATTACCAGATACAAAAAATACCCCTTTTGAAGCTCCTTGGCAAGTAGCACAGATGCAGGTGGAGTGTTAGATCCACGTGTTTCTTTATAATCCTCAGGACACAGCACTCTGAGGTAAGTGTGCCTGAACCCTCCCAGCTGAGGAAGGCTCTGAAGCGCTTGCCCTTGTTCTTAGCAAACTCAGTCCCTCCCAGCTGAGGAAGGCTCTGAAGCTCTTGCCCTTGTTCTTAGCAAACTCAGCAATTGTGAGCTACTAACTACCCACACATACACCAGCAGGCAGAGGGAAGTCCTTCTCACACACACCCCACCTTGTACCCTGGGTGTTTCTAGGAAATGCACTCCTTGTGTGCCAGGCACGCACAAAGCACACTTACCAACGCCCTCAGCAGACCACTCAAAGGACCTGAAGTGGTTTTGGCTGTGGCTGGTACAGAGGGCCCAGATAACATTCTTGCAGTACAAATGTATGCATTCATGGCTATTCTGAGACCTAAGGAGATTAGTTGGGAGGTCGAAGAGGATGGTATAGGTGAGACTGACTTCTGAGTCACTCACTGAGCTTCTATTTTCTTTGCTTAGGTTTCCCTGGGGGAAAAAAAAACCTACAAAAATCTAGATGTGTTTAAAATTGAGACATCTGTGCCAGTAAGCAATGGGAAAAGGTATGACTTGTTTTTACTTCAGAATAAACACAGTGAACCCTGTGCCTTTGCCAGGTGGTTCATTGACTAACCATGCTGAATCTGCCGGGGTCCTGCACTGACTGCAAACCTCAGTAGGCTCTTTCAGTAGAAACACACATATTTTACAGGCATTTCTAAAGGACCTGAGACTGTACTCACTCAAA
>NW_005054297.1:9536901-9537577 GCF_000277835.1 Geospiza fortis | reverse complement strand
GGGAAAGACCAGATCCTCCAAAGTAGCAACAGGAAAAGACATAAAACAGAAATAATGATCCAACTTTTTAAAATATATTTTAAGAGCTATGGATGAAAATGCCACATAAGAACAAGGCAATTCTTTAGTTGCTTTGATAAGAACATGCCTATCCACCTAGACTGGCAACTGTAATCTGTTTAAAGCCTAATCTAAGTGAAAATGCAGATGGAGCAAAGTCCCCCACCCAGCTTCTAGGAGAGGCAGTATAAGTGAACCTAAGTGTACTGGAGAAGAAGACAGCAGAATTCTCACAATCTTTCTGCTCCCAAAGTCATATGTAGTATACTAATACCATATCATGTTTACATGAAAGGCAAGAGCAGTATCTGAGAACTTCAACACTGCTAGGCAAGAGGTCCCTGGGCAGTACCCAGGTCACAAGAGCGCAAGCTCGTTTTATTTTCTTCTTCTGAGAAATGTTTACCACTGAACTTTCAAAGTTTAAACTTTAAACTCTGAACTTTACTGTAACCTATCCACGTTTCCCTTCACTTCTCTTTGTTGAGACGGTGCTACGGTACAGAAGGATGAACACCGCCTTCTTTACTTAACAGTAACCATAGCTGAAGGACAAAAAATTATCCAACCACCACAATAAGGTTCTCTTACAAAAGCACCCTGAGGCAGAAGACGG
>NW_005054297.1:9522307-9536354 GCF_000277835.1 Geospiza fortis | reverse complement strand
CGCTGCTCGTAGCCGGGGCTGCCGCGGCATCAGCAATTCCTCGGCCCGAGGGGGGTGATCGGGGTGTCCTGACTCAAAGCCGCCGCAGAAACCCTTCTTTGGTGCTCTGTGTGTGCTGGCGCTCCGGAGAGGGGCCGGCTCCAACACCATCCCGGCTTGGAGAGAGGAGTAGCAGTGCATTTCAAGAGAAAGAAAACGCTTCTGTGGGCCGCAGCATAATAAAATCTGAAATCACTGATACTCTTTGTTTTCCTTGAATTGTCGGCCGGTATTTTAATTTGTAACTCCGGATTTTCTGTTTCCCTCTCCTCTTACTAGAGCAATCATGTTTGAGATTAAGAAGATTTGCTGCATTGGTGCTGGTTATGTTGGTGGGCCAACCTGTAGTGTTATTGCACAAATGTGCCCCAATATCAAAGTTACTGTTGTGGATGTCAATGAGGCCAGAATCAATGCCTGGAATTCAGACACGCTCCCAATCTACGAGGTAAACATCACTGTTGTCTCTTATTCCAGCCAGCGTTGCCTTTGCTTGTCTCCCACTACGTGGCATTTCCCTATCGCCCATTGCTGAAGCTTGTCAAACTTAGCATGTCAGTGATGTCCTTCAAAAAGAGTGTTCTGGAACACCTGCCTGTCCCTTCTGCTCATTAAACCAGGTTTCTGGTTATATATTTCTGGAAATAACTTAATGCAGCCGATGCTGATGTGTATTAATGATTATATGACGGGCCTAATAAGGAAAAAGTAATTCTATATATAGTGAATTGTGTTAAATCATGCTGACTTTGTTTTGGGACCTGATTTGATCATAACATAGTCCTCTTGTTCAATTACAGATACTATCTGCTGGGTTGTAGCACAGTATAAATGTGTTAATACTGACCTGTAAGCTTTATTTGCATTCTAAATACTGCCAAAATCCAGTCTGTGCTGCCCAACTTTATGTGGAAAGATCGGGACAGTCATGTTTCTGATTCAGCTGTACCATGAATCTTCAGTCTGGCCTAAGAAGACTAGGACAAAGAAATGTACCACACTGTCACTCCTTTATTACAGAATTACTTTAATTTGAAAATATGTCAAGCATTTTTTTATTTTGCTTCTTTTAGCATTTGTTTTTTTCCACTCTTTTTCATCATAAAAGAATAGGTCTCTTTTTCTTTCCTTCATTCTTTCATGAAATACAGTTTTTATAGATTTGAGTTCTTTAATAGGAGTGAAAATGTATCTTCACTCATCTCCCAAAGACAAGGGATCTGACTGGTACTAACAGTTGCTCTTTTGCTGTAAGAAGTTTTCTTCCCTCTAAAAACCAGAGCTATACTGTGACTAAGGCAAGATGAATAGACCTCCTTTGTCCTATAAATTCGAAGGCGACTGTGTATTATGTTCAGATTAGTAGGTGAGACATGAATATAGTTTTTGAAAGCAAGTACTTTGTTTTCTCTTAACACTTAGACTGAATGAGCCAAAGTAGAGCTTGCCTTGGTGTGTTTTTTTTTTTAAAAACCCAAACTTGTAACATCTGTTTCCTGGAATGGTGTCCTTTGCTTACAAAGAATGTACAAAAACTGCCAAGAGTTAGTTCAGACAGTTGTAAAATTGAGTCATTGCACAGTGAGGTTTTTCTGGGGTTTTTTTGGATTGGATTATTTCTTTTCAGTGTCAGAAATTGTCTAGTTCTATTTACATCCCATTGTGAGGATCATAGTTGGAATATCCGATGGATTGTAGGATGTTGTTTTGCCTGTTCTGACCTTTGTTTTTCTTTTAAGTGGGTGGTATTTGATATAAAATGAGACAGTAAAAATGTCTTGCATAAAAGAAAGCTTCTGCTTGCTTTTTTCTCTCCATCCAGTTAACCTTTGCCTTTCTGGCATTTACTTAAGTATCTAATGTCATGATAGGTGTAATGAGTTGGAGATATGATTGCCACGTGAACGTGCATGACTGACTATTCAAACAAAATATCTTGGTTAAGTTTTTTTTAAGACCATTCTTAAAAATCCATACAGAGGATTGCTCATTTATATGTGACCTCCTGCCTCTCTTGTCTGAGTGGAGGTGTTAAGAGAGGGGAAAGTGTTACAGCACTCGGTGTCTCTGGAAAGAATTTAATCATATTATGGCTGTTGTGATTCTCCCACACTTGTAGGAGTGGTGCCAGGATAAGTTTAATCTGGCCCAAAGAGGGGTGGTTGCTAAAAGGAGTGGTCTTGATTTCATGTGTGTCTCTGCTGCCTATCTTTCACTGGATCTGGGCTTGCTTACTTGGTGGAAGACTTTGTGGGATGTTTTTTTGTGCTGAAGCAGTTTTAGATCTGATATTGAGGGGATCGTGGACAATGGGAACAGGAGAATTGAGACCACCTCCTTTGTTTGCAGTCTAGGGAATATTTTAAGACTTTTTCTTGGATCTGCTTAACATCACTCTACAGGTATTTCTTAAATTGCATCTCGTGGTAGTAGAACTGAGCACAGGAATAACTGAAAGCTAAAATTTGGCTGTGCAAATAAGCAATTCAGTGTGGCTGAAAGTTTCAGGACAGCAGTGTGAGTCTTTTGAATAAGAAAGAGTTTAACTTTTTTTACTGTGTAAATAGTCTTCAGAAGCTTTACATCTGCCAGGCTGAAAACATGCTGCACTGACAGGGAAAACCAGAAAATCTTTCTGTATCTGAAATTATATTCTGTTTGGGCATAGAGTTTGCTGTTCTTCTAACTGCATTAATCTTAACTGGGTTTTTTCTGCTTCTTTTTCAGCCGGGGTTACAGGAGGTAGTAGAATCCTGTCGAGGAAAAAACCTCTTCTTTTCCACCAGTATTGATGATGCCATTAGAGAAGCTGATCTTGTATTTATTTCTGTAAGTATAGGAGAAGGTGGTTGTGTTAATATTTTTTTTTCTTTCTTATCAAATCATTATGTTACTTTTCTTTTAGGAAGTTGCCTTTCTTTTGTCATGTAGATTCAGTTAGCAATCTCATGTCATTGTGTCACAGATTGCTCCTTGTCTTTCTGTGTAGTGCTGTAAAAGTGTTAATTAAGCTTTTTATTTGTTTTTCTTATAGCCAGTAGCCCCTTTAACAAATGAACAGGTTCTAAGTCACAATGGTAATGTTGATGTTTAATTTGGTTAGGTGTATGGAGTCAGAGCAGAATGTAGTGCAGCCCTGTCATTGCACTGTACTGGTGAAACCTGTGGGACCTTGGTAATAATGATAAAATTCCTAGACAGATATGCAAAATTGTATGCTGGTTATGTGGTTACAAAGATGACCTATTTCTAGAATCTTTTCAAAATAGTGTATTAATGGAAGCAGGGATGGCTTTAATGTTTCAAAGCTATTGACACCACTAGAAAGAGGATTTAGTCAAAGATTAACCTTTTGTAATCTAGAGGTTGTTACTAATTCAGAGTCTAAAAGAGCTGATTGCTATTTGCCTTGGTAGACCACAGTTAAGTTTTTTGTTAAAGTTGTTTTCTCTTGAGATCTCCTCTTTGTTAGGGCACTGTAGTTTGGAGCTCCCTTCCTAACAGTATTTTCCTTCATGCAATAAGTCTCGAATGCTGTGTGGTTGGATGGCAGCCACTAATACAGCCCATATATTGCCACCTGTCCTTGGCTCAAAACAAGCTGTTGTGTTTTACATGTTGTTGCCATTTCTTCTTTCCATTTGTAATGAAAAGGACCCTCTGTCTTAATCTAAACTACGTGTTTTCCCTCGTGTTGTCTTTTCTGTATACATCAGTATATTAGTTTTCATCAGTCCTATGCTTAGGTTTCATTGCAAAGGGAGTTTAAGCTGTAGTTGCCTCACTGGCCACAAGATTCTTACCTGAGTCTTTGCACTCCTAGTGTAGGATAGGTAACAAAAAGTGACTGGCCATAATCATGTAGAAATTACTGGTGTTTCCAGAATAAGGATTGTTTCACCAAAGCCTGCAGAACTGCTATGAATTGCTCTTGTTTAAGTAGAGACCAGTGAGCTTTCTGTGGGAAACAAAATGTGTAATTGTGACAGCTAATACCTCTTCATCTGATGTGGTAACCAGAATAATTCTGAGGTAGAAGCATTTTCCTTCCTCTGAGAAGGAGAATGTCCATCAGTCTTAACAATTTCACTTTGCCTCTTAACACAAGAGGTACTGACCTGTAGCATTTCTTCCCTTTTCACCTATTTGTAATTAGGTTAATACACCAACAAAGACCTATGGAATGGGAAAAGGCCGAGCAGCTGATCTGAAATACATTGAAGCATGTGCTAGAAGAATTGTACAGAATTCAAATGGCTATAAAATTGTCACTGAGAAAAGCACAGTTCCAGTACGTGCTGCAGAGAGCATTCGTCGAATATTTGATGCTAATACTAAGCCTAACTTGGATTTGCAGGTAAACATAATCTTTGAGTTGTGTATTTAAAGCCTGGCTGTTGCTTTTGGCTTTTACTTGTTGTTTTTCTGCTGTGGGCGTAGGTGCTGTCTAACCCAGAGTTCCTTGCTGAGGGAACAGCCATCAAGGACCTGAAGAACCCGGACCGAGTGCTCATCGGTGGGGATGACTCTCCAGAGGGACAGAAAGCTGTCCGTGCTTTGTGTGCTGTTTATGAGCACTGGGTGCCCAAAGAAAAAATCCTCACAACCAATACCTGGTCATCAGAACTTTCTAAACTGGTTAGTGTTGCCTGCTGTGGTCTGCAATGAGCAAGGGGTGTGGGACAAGGCTCAAAGGCAGAATTTTGTTGACACTGAGTGTTGCAGCTAGGAAAGACAGGTGAGGTTGGGAGGGCCCAATGCATATGTCAAAGGATATTGATCTTTTCAGATCAGCTGACCTGGCTAATAGATGATTCTGACTTTCTGTGAACTCTTTTCTCACTTTGATTGCTGTTAGTTATTAGTAAGAGCAAGCCTCCAGTGCTGCAGAAACTGATTACCATCATAAAATGGTTCAAACTCTGCAAGTTAAGCATTATCTTGTTTTGCTTAAATCCCATTAACTGGCATCTATATGTTAAACTCATTAGGTTACCCTTTTGTGTGTCAGTGGAGTTGCATAGATACTAAAGTAATCCTTCCAGTAGCAACTCCCTTTGGTCTGTGGACATCTTGGTTTGTGGAAAAATGAAGTTCTTTACTATACTTTTTATTTGCAGGCAGCTAATGCTTTCCTTGCCCAAAGAATCAGCAGCATTAACTCAATCAGTGCTCTGTGTGAAGCTACAGGAGCAGATGTTGAAGAAGTAGCTAGAGCTATTGGAACAGACCAAAGAATTGGAAATAAATTTCTCAAAGCCAGTGTTGGTAAGTGAAAAAATCTTCCTTTCTTTTTCCCCACTGGGCTTCTGTTTTAATAGTGCAATATAATATAATATAATAGTAGTGTTTTGAAATAAGTACTCTAGTTCTCTAAAATTTTCTACAGCATTAGAAGTGCTTAATGTATGAAAATATTACTGTAGAATACTAGTATAAATCAATTTTTCTGGTAAAATATGTAGAACTGAGGTTGCTGCAGACCCCTGCAACCTGAAACTGGAGAGTTCAGAGTGCATGGTTTACCCTGCCTGTGACACTGGAAAGAAAAGCTGTGACTTAATTTTTCTGAAACATCACTGCCAACAGTGCTCTCTAAGATGTCTTCCCAATCTTCCCAATTGCAGCTGCTGCAGTTTTGTTTGGGAGTTGCTGCCAGTGGCCTGAGGGAGAAGAGAATACCTTTAGCTCAGAATGTGTGATGACAGCTTCTAATGTGTAGGATGAATTCATAGGATCATAAGGCTGGAAAAGGCCTCCAACCTTTGATTGAGTCCAACCTTTGACCAGTCACCACCTTGTCAGCTGGGCCATGGCCCTAAATGCCATAGGTAGTCATTTCTGGATTAGAATTATGAGAGAGTAAAATGTGATGAAGTGGTGATTGGTGCATGAATTGCTACTAGTTTGTTATAATTCCTTCTACAGTGTGTTGTTTCTGGGATTCTGCTTGCTGAGCAAAGTTCTAGGTTCAAGGATCCCTCTGCCTCAGCTCTCCCTTGGTCAGCTGTGGTGATCTTTCATTCTTGGTAAAGATTAGATTGCATTTGGGGGTGCAAGAGGAAGGAACCTAATCCTAACACGCTTGTTTTGAGAAATCTTAGTCTAAATCTTGAGGTGAGGGGTTAACAGGCCTAGGAGCTTGTCTACCTTGTTTTAATAATAGCCTATAGTTGCTTTTTCTCATACAGGTTCCGGTTTCTGTGTTAAAACTTCCATTGATTTCAGTGGAAACTGAAGCATAATTAAGCTTTCTGTAGCTGACTAAGTAGGTCCAGGAGTTGGATTTTAGGAGATTAAGGGTTTTCATTTGCTAGCAGTGAAATACTGGGAAAAATCACAATGCTGACTATGTCGGTGATTGCCAAAAACTGCTTGGTTCCACAGATTGGCCAGGATGGGTAACTTAGTCACCTGTAAAATAACTGTTTTCACTTTCAGGGTTTGGAGGTAGCTGTTTTCAGAAGGATGTCTTGAATTTAGTGTACCTCTGTGAGGCACTGAACTTACCTGAGGTGGCTCGCTACTGGCAGCAGGTACAAGTTCTTCACCAATTTTTTCAGAGGGTGGTGTTTCTTCAGCACTCAGCTTTGAGGCATTGAGCTTTTAAGCACTGTCCACACAACCTTTGTTTCAGCTCCAGGGAGCAGATACCTTAGTGCTGCTCACCTTTACATTTCAGGGCCCTCGGCTTAACGCTGACATTTGATACTTGTGTGTGCTTCAGCTTTTTTGGGGTGAATTAAATGGATTGGACCAAATGGATTGTGAAGCTGTCTAGCAGCAGTAGATGATGTGAAGTACAAGCATGTGTCTCCTGTCTTTCTTTTGCACTTGGGTATCTGTCCACTTTGAATTCAGAACTTGTAATCTTTTCCTCAGGGTCTACTATTACAGTTCTGAAAGAACACAGTAGATCTTGCTATTTTTAAAAATAAACAAACATGATTGCTGTTGTTCCCTTGTTTAATGTTAGGAATGGTTGGGAATATGTGGATGCCCTCAGGCCTGGCTCCAATGCAGCAATGATACCCAGTCTGTACTAGCAAGCATTTCCCTATTAACCAGTGAAAGCACCTCACCTTTCTCCCTAGTCCTGACTGAGAAGCTTTGAGATGTGTAGTGTGGTCAAACAACCCCTTTGGTTTATTGTCCTCATTTGTCTCTGGTGGTCAGGTATAAGGCTGCCTAGCAGATGCCCCCAGAATACCAAGTACACGATTTTCCTGCCTTATTAGAAGCTTTGGTTTTTTTGGTCTTCATTTTGGTTAGCCTGTTTTCCCTTCACTCTTCTCCATCCCAGGAAAATTGGAATGCTTGCATGTAATAACAAAATAACAGAAGTGAGGCATTTAAGTGTGGTTGAATTACACAGGTTTTGTGTATTGGCATCTGTCAGTGTGGATTAAAAAGGCTAAAAATATTCTCACAGTTGTTACACATGGCATGTGAGAAAGTGTAGGTCTGGCAATGGGATGTACATAGCATGAAAAAGGTTGGAGTACTAGCAAGTACCCTAACACTGTAATTGTGTTCTAGGCAGAGACATGGAAAGCAGTAAGTTTTAATTTTTTGAAAAAAGTAATCTGAAAGAAATCCTAGCCTTTAAACTAGATAATGCATGTTAAGATGTATATATGTGCATCAGTATTCACTCATTAAATAGGATTTATCTCAGAATGTAATAAATTAACTAAATTTATCTTAGGATTGCTTATGATACTGAGTAAAAATGCTTAGCCTTCTCTTTTAAGCCTCTATTAAATCTGTGTGTGGGTAGTTCAGCTTGATTGTTAATAGAATCTGTTTATAGTTTAAAATGGCTCCCCTCTGTACTGTCATGGCTTGTATAATTTCAGGTGATAGACATGAATGATTATCAGAGAAGAAGATTTGCTTCCCGCATTATTGACAGCTTGTTTAATACTGTCACTGACAAGAAGATTGCTATTTTAGGGTTTGCTTTCAAAAAGGATACTGGGGACACAAGGTAAGCTCAGTTCACCAGCATGGACTCCCTACAGCTGTCACCAGCCCCCAGCTAATACCCAGCACTGAACTGAATTAATGGCTGGACATGGAACCCTCTTTTTCTTGTGACTGCATTGGTTCGTAACAAGGATTAGTCTTCCTTAAGTGGGTGAGAACTGATTCTTGACCTCTACAACAGACCTGAATCATGCAGAAAGTTGCAGATAATTCTAGTCCTTATTAACTTGCACAAGCAAAGATAGATTTTGACAGACTCCTTCCATTCTCCACAGAAAAGAATGCAAACTTTTGCAGCTGGTTCTAAGTGGCTTTGTGAAAATAAAGTTTCAGCTTGATTTCCTGAAGTGGTTAATTCTGTTCTCCTGTAAAGGTCAAACTTGATACAACTCTTCAACTGCGGTTTGTGGAGAAAGCTTAAAAACTCTAGGCCTTTATAATTTTGGTCACTAGGAGTCATCAGACTCATTATCTTTATTGGATGATTCAGCAAAAGAGATACAAACCTTTTCATATTATTCTCCTTGGTGTCCATCAAGATTACAGGTTTCCTGCTGGCATGGTTGCCACTAAGTTATTTAATGTAAAAATTATATAAAAACTCTGGCATCACATATCATGATAGTTGAGAACTTTCATTACTTGGAACATGCCAGCTGGTTCCTTAACTGATTGATTCTCTTCCCTAGAGAGTCATCCAGTATCTACATTAGCAAGTATTTAATGGATGAAGGAGCAAAGCTGCATATCTATGACCCTAAAGTACCTAAGGAACAAATCATCTTTGATCTCTCGCATCTGGGTGTCTCAGAAGATAACCAAGGTAAGAATTCTCATATAAAGTTTATTCCCCTCTTCCCACCCTATTCTCAATACACACAGGTCTGTTTAAATGTTATAAATTCATTTTCAGCATGACATCATTGTGCCGTTGGTTGCACTTACTAAATTATTGTTATCGCTCAGAGGATTACTCTCATTCTTCTTCCTTTCCCTGTAGCTTTTTTAGATAAATGCTAATTCTCAACTACTGTATATTTTTCTTCCAATAAACACTCATTTGAATAGATGCCTAGCATTTTATCTCTGAATAATTAAAAGAAGGAGAAAGAAGAATGTCCAGGACAGACTAGTTCTAACAGTTCCTTTGTGCCCCAAGTTCTATCTTAGCTCTTTCTTACATATTTAAAATAGAAATAAAGAAGTGATTCTGGAATGTACTACAGAGCATTCTCCCTTCCCTCATATAATTTCCAAATTACTTTGTTCCCTTACACTCAAGAAACCTTTAAAATCACCTATGATTACAGAGGTAAGGGGTATTTGGGACTTCTGTTTTCTTACTGGGGAGAGGGGGAATGGAGCTGATGGATGAGGAGAATAGTTGAGGCTTCTATGGAGCAAATTGAGCTGTGATGAAGAATGAAAAGTGTACATTATTAGACATGGCCTTGAATTAGAGGGAAAGGGGAGGCTTTCCTCTAGGCAGCTGCTCAGGCAGCCCCTGGAGAGCCACATGTGTCTCTGCACTAGTGTGAACTGAGTGTAAAATAGAAACTGATGTGCTGCTGTTGTACAGACAATGACCTTTGTGAGAGTTGGCATTTGAGCACTCCATAGTACCTTCAAATTCTAGAGATTTGCTTGACGGTTGACATCAAATTTGAATGCTTGACTTTAAACATTTAAGTGCTCTGACTGCACAGATGCCAGGTACAACCTGCTTTCATTTCAATATGTAAAACCAAAATATTAAGTATCTTGGTAGAAAATACCACTAGGTGAGTGACTTGAAACCACTTGTTTGTGTAGGGCAAGGAAGGAGACTCGTTTGCCAGAAACATGCCAGACCGATGCTAAAGACATGCAGAGTAAAGAAGTATTTTCCTTCTGTTACAGTGTCTCGCTTGGTCACTATCAGTAAAGATCCCTACGAAGCCTGTGATGGAGCTCATGCCCTTGTAATTTGCACTGAATGGGACATGTTTAAGGTAAATGCTATCTTTAATTTAAACTAAAGAAAAAAAGAGAGAGTGTTATGCTACTTATTTATTCTATCTACTTTAATTACTCTTTACAGGAGTTGGATTATGAACGTATTCATAAGAAAATGCTCAAGCCTGCATTTATCTTTGATGGTAGGAGAGTTCTAGATGATCTTCACAATGAGCTACAAGTCATTGGCTTCCAGGTAATCATCTGGGTGATGTTTCTTATGTTGTTTTCCTTCTGCTCTCTTCCCTATTGCTCTCCTTCTTCAGTGACTGAGTAGTAAGTGGAAAAAAAACCTCTAGAGGTGAGGATTTAAATGTAAACCTGTTTGTTCTTAAGTGTTCATTAGTACTGTTTTTCTCCACTATGGTACTACTTTCACAGACTGATGTGCTTTTAAAGTTGAGGCTATGCCATCAACATTGCACAGTATAAGCCTACCTTGGAATCATTCAGGTTGGAGAAGACATCTGAGGTCATGGAGTGCAGCCATAAATCTACAGCAGCAACATCTGAATGCTGCTCTGCCCTTCTTTGCAGCAGAGAAATAATGGACAATTACGAGATAAATGTGAAAAACTGCTAAATCTTATGCCTAAATTTATTCTGGCATGATATTTGACTCCAAAACCAGCTCCTGCAGTGTTTCTTCCAGATCTGCAGTCTTTGCAGAAGGGCTGAATTTGTGTTACAATCTATGCCATAGCCCCTACTTGGAGTCTTACTTTATTATCACCAAAAAAAAAAGGGTTTTTGAAATTGACAGTAACAGGATAGCAAAACACTTCCTGCAGAAGTAAATGTAAGTTGTAAGTACCATTTTTGCTCCTCACAAAAGACATAAGCAGGTTTACTGGAGACATGAGACTTAAACACTGAACAAAAGGTAATGAAGGTAATAAATGTTTATCAGCCAGTGAGATCTTCACTTGGACAAACTATTAAGGGAAGTTTTGGACTCTTCTCCCTGAGGTCTCTGAAACAAAGCTGGCTGATATTGGAGGTGAAAGCAGTGAATGCAAAGATGTATCTGGAGATAGTCAGTGAAAGGCTCAAGAAGGAGGAGATGACTGATTAGTCCTTTTAGTCCTTTGTGTTTGATTAAGATCAGCCAGAAGATGCAAACAATGGTGTTTGTTTATACCAGAGAGAGGAACCAGAAGCTTAACTTTATAGCTAAGTGTTTTGCTAAGCTAATAGCAAATTCAAGATCAAATTCTAATCTGTGTGATATTTCTCCTAGGAATTTGTCTTCTGAAGTCTCCCGTGGCTTAAAGACTTTATAGATCAGAGACTGTACTTCTGTGTTTCTTCTATGAAATTCTACTTGAATTTTTAACTAATTTGTGAGTTTCCCATCCAGAATGCAATTAGTCATGCAGGTTTATTATCCAGATTTTTCATCCAGAATATCATTGCAAAGGCATTTAACAATTAACCTATATTTTCTGCATAAAATAATAAAAAGGATTTTGTCTTAAACAGACAATCCCAAAATGGAAGTTTTTAGGGCCCTCATCTTCTAACTTCCCTTGTCAAAAGCTGTTGTATTAGACTGATGCTGATAGCAGTTCCATTGTATACTATCCAAACCTATGAATTTGAGTAGTTTTAATTTTTTTTTCTCAAACTAGCATTTAAATAACTTAAAACACACCTACCACTTCAATTATAACCTGTTTCCACAGTTAAAGCTTAATTCAGGAAATACGAATGGGAAGCTCTGTGATTCTAGGCAGGGTAATTTCTGATTTGAGAAAAAAGCCTACTTAGGTCTCAAGCAGGAAAAGCAGAGTGAGCCTTGATTGAAGGGCTTGAAGCACTTTCAGCATAGATGGAATTTGACTAATACTGAAATGACCAAATCCCAGAATAATCTGATGGAAGCATCTCAGCCAGATACCATAAGAACAAAATCTGCAGGCCAGATCAGATCCATGTTTCAGTCACTTTTCATTCCCTGTATTCCTGAGTACTGTGCTTATTCTTATAATGGCTGTAGGATTTCTCTCTGGATATTTTTAACATGTTTAAGCTATGATTGTGAATAAGCTTGTATAAATTCATTTAACCAGGCAGTTGAAGCTGTTAAAGGCAATTATGGTATGTACATACCATATGTATGTACCATATACATTGGTACACACCAATGTACCTCTTGACTGTTTAAACAATGCTCTTCAGCGTTAATTCAGATGTCTGCCTAGAATATATTCATCAAAATTTTGTTAAAATAGAATAGTTGAAGTATTTTATCTTTTGGAGCTTTGCATTTGACCTGCATTACTTAAGAGGAAAGCTACAGTTCTGCTTATTTACTGAGTGTCTGAACTGTCTTACCTAGTTGGTGTTTTGTCTTCCACAAGCTCTGTCCTTAGTGATTCACATTCGTCTGACCTAGAAATTAAGGAATTTGCCTTGCTCTTTGAATTTGCCATACCTGGCTTGAGTGTGTTGGCTGTGTAACAGGCTTTCACTTGTTGTGTTGGCTGCCTTTAGCCTTTCAGAGCTGTGTTGCTTCAAAACCAGCCTACTGCATTATGGAGGGAAAAAGCTTTTTACTATAAATTTTTAGGAAAAGGAGTTCGAGGCTCCATATTTTATGAATACCCAGAAACATTTTATGGTGCTTGTATTTGTAGTCCTGTGGAAGGTGAGGCAGATGAATTCTCAAATTGTCAAGATGCAGCTTTAAGTAGGCAAAGCAGGCACCTGTAAAAGGGCTGGTTGGCTGTTTTTGTTTTTTAACAAACTCTTTGCAACTCCAGTCACAGAAACTGTCCTTGGGCACACTGTGCTCTGTGGCTTGTTTTATTCTAATGCTCATAAAATGTGTTCTTTGTAGATTCCTCACAGGTATCATGATTGTTAGCTTGCCACATTGACTTGTTGAATGTGTTTTCTTTTTCAGATTGAAACAATTGGGAAGAAGGTGTCAGCTAAAAGAATTCCTTTTGCTTCTTCTTGTGAAATTCCTAAATTCAGCCTGCAGGATCCACCTGTCAAAAAGCCTAGAGTATAATGTGTAATACATACTGAAGGAATTTTGTTGATCTTCCTAGTGATAATACTGTAAGCCTATGCTTTTTTTAAGGAAATATATTTTTCATAAACTAAACCAGTTTTACACTAGAAATGGTACCTGGTACATGTGAATTCAGTCTATTTTCAAATCTCTATTTTTATAGCAATTTTTTTTTGTTACTGAAGATGGTACAAACCTGTTTTTAATAATGAATCATCTTTTAAGTGAAAAGTTACCTTCAAACTGCAGATTTCTGCTTCCAGAAATGTTCCTAAACAGCACTTTAAATATTTCAAATGATATGGGAAAAAAATGAAATAGAATATCTTTCTACCTTAGTCCAGTTATAGACTGTAATCATTCTATATAAACTGTGATCTATGGACTGGAACTTAGGTCTCACCAATTTTTTTTTCTTTTGGGGCGATTCTTTGCCTGGTTAAATGTGTGCTCTAACTGGCATTGAAGTCAGATCATTTCTAAGTAAATTGGTAGGGTTTAGGTCCAGCCCTAAGGTAGAACTGACTTCAAAAATAATGCCCCAGTCCTGGTTGGGATCCATTGACACTGGTGCAGTCTAAACTGCATCTTTTGGGAGACCACGCAGTTCTGCAGGCATCAGTTGTGTAATTAGTGCCAGTGGACAGCAGTTACAGACTGATCCACTGGCAGGTCTTCAGTTTTCATTCTTTGGTTGTCCTGCCTACATTCCATATGCAGCCACACATTTTTTATTTCATCAGATTGCTGGGGCAAGTATTCCCTAAGTTACAGTGACACCACCTGTCTTCAGCAGAGGAGAATTCTGCTTGTTTGAACATTGAATTTAAGGAGAATTACCTTAATTTTGGATCAGCCTAAGTAGAAAACAGATATTGGCTTTAACATTACCTGATAGTTATCTTTTTCCTTCATGACATACTCTATCTGAAAGCAGTCTTTTTAATGAATCTGCAAAAAATTAATCTCTGCTGTGAAGAAATCATTAAAAATAAATTCAGC
>NW_005054297.1:9516918-9522264 GCF_000277835.1 Geospiza fortis | reverse complement strand
TATTTCCAATTTTCTCTTGATATTTTTGCCTTTACTGTTACTTTGTTTCTACTTGTTTTTATTATTCTCAATTGGCCAGTGCTATTAAAATCCTTGAGATGACAGTGTTTGTCCGTGTTCGGCTTGTTGCATGGGGTTCTGAAATGGAGGGGAAGATAGAGAAGGATGACCATGAACAGGTTTCAGACTAGAAGGTATAGACATCTTAGTTGAATAATAGAATGTTGGGGTAGTACAGAATTATCCTGCAACTGGTCAAATAATACTTTCTGGACTACTTGACTGGTGTGCCTTCAAACGTGGTGTATCAATAGTTAAACAGGAGGTAAGATCAGAATCTTGGTAATGAGTGCTGTTACTGTAACTGCTTACCCAGAAATGGGTAGATTACAGAATTGTAGGTACAGTTTAAGCTTTAGGACAGTTACTTGAATTCAAGATTGAGGGAATTGTATAACAATTTAGATAAACAATACAAGACACTGTTATCTGACTGAAATAGCTGTGTCCTTGAACCAGATGCTTCCAGGTTCTGCATGTTAATGGCTTCCACATAGGGACTTACTCTGCAGCAATCATCTGGCACTTCAGGCAAATATGCCTCAGGCTTTTTGTCCTGTAAGATTTTTCACACGTCAAAAGCCACTCAAAGTGAGTGGGAATTATGGGGGCTTAAAATCAGACTGTCATCTTTCATCATGCCATTTCCTCCTCCCTACTGATGAGTGCTGCTTTCATGTAGCAACCCTGGATGTAGGAGGGTTGCCAGTGCAGCCCTTGTAGGCACTGTGGTCCAAGAGGCACAGCACCCTGGTGTTGCAGCTGAGTGTCCTCTTGGCTTCCTCTGGCCCTGTAGCACCCAGGCTGGTCCCTGCTCCTTTGGGGTTAGGAAGAGGGTGCTGACAAGTTGTACTCCAAGGATCTCTTGTCCTTGACTGTTCAGGTTAGCACAGCACTGCTTCAGGGCCCATCTTAACCAGGAGGGTGAGTAGAGGTGTCAGAAAATCAGAATGCCTTTCTGAAACTTGCACACACCTGCAATAGTAGTGCCCCTGTATGGGACCTGTCTTCATCAGTTTGAAGCAGATGATGAGCTGTTACTGTGGTGTGAAAAATTGCTCCTTTTAGGAATATGAAAGTGTTCCTGAGATTCCAGTGGCTTTTCACAAGCCATCCCAAAGAGATGGAAAAACTAAGTGTTGTTACCCCTATTGCTACCCTGTTTCTCCTGCAGAATTAGTCAAAACCTTGAATTGTGACTTGTGGGTCAGTCATAAAGATGTTAAAGAATGGCCAAGTTCATTACAGTGGGATCATTCTCACTTCCCTCTCTTAGCAAAGGGGGAGCAGCAGATCCTTTCTCAAGAGCAGTAAGAGGTAAAACTAGTAGTGGCATTTCCCTTGCTTGATCTTCGAGTCAAGTCAACTTAGATTCTTGATGGCTGCATTCTTTTAGTGGGAGGAGTGGGGGATGAATCCAGTGGGGCATTGCTTCAGAATACAGCAATACAAACCTTGCATATATGCCAGAGAATCTTCCCACAGGCCAAAAGGAAGAACTTCAGAAGCTTGTGCAGCACCTTGAATCATAAGCCATTGTCTTCAGAGTACAGTTATCAGGGAAATAAGAACTGGGGATGACCTGAGTTCCTGTCATGAAAGCTTGAGTAGAGCACATAAGAGATGGAGATTAATACTATTGAATCTTTGTGTATGGATGTTCCAGCATGTCATTCTGGATGAGAGTTGTGTAATGTGACCAACAGACTCCTGTGCTCTGAAATTCTTTTTATGGGGTTCTTAAAATGCAGTTCCATGGTAACACTGCTTTGCACTGCAAAAATACAACAAGAATGCAACAGCTGAAGACAATCAGGATTTAATGCAAGTCTAGAAGTAGTATGATACAGAATGCATAATTTGGGTCTTACCCAAGATGTACACAAATTGTAAGTGCCAGGCAAGATGTACTGTTTTTTTTTCTGAGTATGTGCGTTCATGTTTTTGTGAAGCTGAAACTAGTCTGGTTCCAGGAATACAATAGCAGCCAAGAATATTCCAAGTGAATAGAACACACATTTTTGACCAAGAATAGTTATTACAGGAGCAGTTAGGGGTGAGATTTTGTACTGGCCAAAAAGTTTATACGTCTCATTTCAGGTTTTTGTAGTGCTTTAATCTTGTTCAACATCTACACTTGAAATTTGATTGTTAAACAATGCAGGAAGCATAATGGAGATCTGATTTAGGAATGCTGGAATCAAGCTAAAATTTCTGCTCCAAGCTGAACACCTGCAATAAGTTACCACATGTGGTAATAAAGAAGCATAAATGTTTCACACTTTTTTAATAGTGTGAAACCAGTATTAATTATTCATCAAGTAGGAAAAAATTCAAAACTGTTTTTAAATTGACAAAGCCAGTGTTCAGTTCACCTAAGGACTTGCAGTTACTGGAAGATGCAACAATTCTCTATGAATAACATTTAATTATGTTTCAGACAGTGTAGTAGGTTGATGTGATGATGCCAAAAAGACTATTCATTCTTTTAAACTGTCTGTGACAACTCTAAATTTTATTCTCAAAACTCAGTTTAATGTTTTCCTGGTTGCAAGGATGATTAATGTTTCTTAAAATATTTTATAGCTACTTTGTGAATCAAACTGACAGAATGGCATGATTGACATACAAAATGAAAATGTCACCAAACATAAAACTTCAACTGAACAGTCATGAAACCTGTGCTGAATTACAAAAAGGATATTTGTGAGAGTTTGGTGCTTTAACACATAGTTATGGAAGAAACTGAATGGGCAATAGGGGAAGTCAGATGCCTGCCCAAGCAAGAATTTGTAACTAGGAAAAGAACTTCAGGGCTTGTCCCCAGATGTTAAAAAAAAACAGGCAAAGACCCTCTCCAATCTATGAAGTCAAAGTATGACTTTCTCTAGAGTCCACAGCAAAACATGCAGCTAGAAAAGCTTGTGTAGCTTCTGACACTTGGTACCAGACAGCTGGCAGACAGTTGTGTAAGAGCGTGAAATCATCTTCTGAAACACCCAGCAGCAACTCACAAGATAATTTTAACATGATGCAATACTGGACTGTGTTTCAAGAAACATTATTTTTCTAACTGTAAGGAAGTCACTGTGCTATGTTCTCTTGTTTGATAATGGCTGTATGGCTCAGAGCTCCTTTTTTCTTTATTTCTGGTGTTGATATGCTGAAAGAGCAGTAACTTGGCAGAAGCTAAAGTCATATTCTGTTAAATCTGCTCCGTAGGCAAGTCAAAAACATTCTTTACAGCAGGACCTCTAAAAAAGGCTGGCAGCTGTTAAATGTGTGGATATCCTGGAGTTGATGTCGCAACCCTCTATGTCTGCTGCAGTGGAGGGAGTGCTGAATTTCCTTGCAATGGAAATTTCCCTTCCCTGCTCTAGTACTCATGTGTACTTTAGCTGAAGCAGGGCATTTTTGGCTCAAAATACACCTGGGCTTTCCATGACTAGCAATCAGACCTTTTGTTATTAATAATATTGTTTATTTTAAAAAGCAGCCTTGCCTGTCTCTCTGCCCTTACAAAGTACAGCTATTCTTTTGTTTATCCCTTCTTCCCCTTTGTTCCTCATGGCTCACATTTCCCCTTACACTGGTGAATTGGTACATTCCTTCTTGGTTAAAGTTTTGTCTTCATAATGTGTTAATATTGCTGTACTTCATTTTGTGAAGTGTCAGCTGTGCATCACTGGCCTCAGTTGTACAATATTATGTTCATACAAGTTTTTCCTATATATTTTCTTGCTAGGCAGATGTCTTCCTTCTGTCATCTTGCTGAGTTGGTGGGTGTGCAGGGTCCACTCTCTTTCTACAGACTGCGGGAGTTTAGAAAAGTACTAGAGCCAGTCATAGAATTACCTGCATGATGGGAGTCTTGGGCCAGATAGCAGTCCTGGGATGTTTCCCAAATAACTTGACAAAGATACAGGTCAGGTTAGTTCAGAGATGGTATTTAATGTCCAGAGCTGAGCATTATGGAGAGAATCATTGGCATTAGTGCTGTAAAGAGAGGCAAGTAGAGCTGTTAATGCATGCCATGTTTTTATTTCTGCTTGAGCTTAGTGTGATATACAGTGGATGTCATGTTTTACCCACAATGTGGTTCACTTCTCTGCACTCAGATTTAGCAGCCAGAGCAAGCCTCAAGGGACAAGTAACCAGACCCACCAAACACAACCACTGGGGTTTCATCTTTCCTTTAATGACAAGACAATAGCCATGCAACAGGATCACAGTACAGAACTGCAGTTCTGCATACTCAATACCAAAGAAGCATCTGTGCAGCTCATTGGGGTTTGTTACAGTCATGTACACAAATTAGGGGTAGCTCCATTTATGCTCCTACACCAACTCTGATTTTCCAAAGAAATAATTAATTAATTAATTATTAATTATTTAAATTAATGGTATCTACACAGGGTTAATTGTCTTGCCAGAAAGGACATTTTGTTTTCTTTTGCTTGACACCTTGCACCAAGGCTCACACTTGGAGACAGGCAAGCTCTGGAAAAGCGTTAGCTATCAGAATGGTACAGCTCTTTTTCTCTGGTGCAGCTCAAGAGATACCATCTTTTGAAGGAGTATTACTGAACTTTCTCTGGCAGAGTTCAAGAAAGCTCTAATCTGGTGCATTATCACACACAGTCTTTGTTTAGAACTCCTATGTTTCCCAGAGCCCCTGCAAGCTTATGTTACATAATGTAAGATACACCAAAGTATCAGTACCTTTCTAGTTACTATCAGCACCATCCCAGGTATTCACTGCAGCAATGCTGACTGCTGTAGCAGACCTATAAATCTGCCCAGTCTTTGTTCCCAGCTTATGTTTGTTTCTTCCACCTCAGTTCCACCACTCTTTCAAAATCGGTTCTAGCTTCTGTCTTTTTGCTGAACACTCAAGTATTCTGTTGCTGCAGCCTTGCCAGAAGAAATGAGGTAAAATAATGTGTTTTGATAAGAAAAAATTGTTCTGGAAAGATAGTAAGTTTATTCATATAGCCGCCATCTGTTCTTCTTCATTTCTGGAACTGAGTATAATTATGCACTGAAAAAAGGATTCTTAAACCTGGCTGCTTTAAATAGGTTCATTCTCATTTTCAGATGGCTTTTGTCTTTCTTTTTTCTACCAAGTTCTTCAAGAAGAATTCACCTAATTAAAAGGAAAAAAACCAGACACCAAAATGATTTGTTGGTATTTCAATAAAATAAAGCAGAAGAATACATTCTTATTTGACATGAGTGTTCTACTCTACAATACAATTGTTTTCACCAGTTATTTTATAGTAATTC
>NW_005054297.1:9514554-9516879 GCF_000277835.1 Geospiza fortis | reverse complement strand
ATACCCTCAAAACTATAACCCAACACACAATCCCTCCACTCCCAAAATTCTGATATTTTCCTCCTGTCCAGTTTTATGAAATAGCTCTGTTGCTTTGTGCATTACAACAGGCAAAAGTGAATTGATTTAATTAAATTTTAATTCCTGTTTCATAAAGTATCAGCAAGTTATACTGAAACCAGCTATAAATCTTGTTTGAGCTGTCATTAAAACAGACTGAGCAGCACAGTACCCAGATGAGTCTTCTGTCTCCTTCCTTAGGAAAAAGCGGCATGCTGTACCTACAGCACAGTTCCATTAGTATCAGCTGCAACTTCATACCCAGTGCTTTATCAGAAAATGCACTGCTCTAAGTGTCTCTAATTGTTTTTAAAGCATTGTAAAAAAATTCTGCCTAAAGCAACAAAATTGCAACACAAACAACCAGGGACCTCATTGAATCCAGAAGCATCCAAGAGACAGAACATGAAGGAAAACTTGAAAATTTGGTACCCTTTATCCTGCCTCACACATTAAGTACAGTACAGAATAGGTTTGGGAAAAAAAAATTAGGTTAAGCAGCACTGCAATTGTACAAATACTAATTACTGTCATACTGATGCATTTGGATGACCTACAGGAAACATCTTAAGTAATTTTTAAAATACAGATGATAACTATATGAGGTATCCTTGAGCTAAGGTGAGCTTTGTTGCACATTACTTCACTGTTTTAGTTTTGTATAATAAAATGTTACATACTAAATAATCCAATGCCTTTCAGTAATTTACCTGCTTTATAGGAAGAACGCACTAAAGGCCCGCTAGCAGTGTAATGGAATCCAAGATCATTTCCTACTTTTTCCCAGTACTTAAACTTCTCAGGAGTTATGTACTCTTCCACCTGGGGAAAAAGAATTAATTTTGCTCAGGTGCTAATGCAAAGGAAATTGCTATAGCTAGCATACAGTGAAATGAAATACAGTTATATTACAAGTTCAAAATTTTTCACTCCAAAGCTTTCATCAGTGAAGTCACAAACTACATTTTTGCTCTGTTTTCTACCAAACAAATGTATTTTATTTGTTTTATATATTTAGCTGAAAAGCTCAGAATTTAATCTCTAGTTGTTGCTTTATCATTTTCTTCATTCTGTTTTTGAATGGTCCTTTTGAGCAAACCTTTTTTTTCTGGCCAAGTTAGTGAAAAACCACAATAGTCCTACAAATCTCTTCACTAACAGTTAATTCAGTGAAACACAGGAACAGAACAGAGAGTGCATTTCTGGACAGACTGCAGAAGCAGAAAATGGTAAATATCCCAGCTGAAGTGGCACCATTAAGGGAGAGGCTGTAGGACAGTGAAGGGGCACTGGCTTGAGCAATTATGTTTGAGACATACACTGAAGCTCTTGTTTTCCAGAACCATGCCTCAGCTCCAGCTGTCTCCCTGGCTAACAGCAGAAACTAGCACTGGGAAGTCTGCAGAAGATACAAGGGGTTAGATGGCTGAGGTAATTTTTAGTGAAGAGCCCCTAACAGATGATCATTGTCAGGCTAAACAAGGAAGGAAATTTTTCCCAACATCTGCAGTTAGAGTAAGGATGACTGTGCAAGGACCTTAACTCTGCCTGTAAATTAAAGGCACTTTTACCTTTAGGTGACGTTTTGTTGGTTGCATATACTGTCCTAGGGTCAAACAATCCACATCTGCTTCCCGTAATACTGTAAAAACAAAATTCCTCATTAGTGGCAGAAGGATCACAAGGAAAATCATGAATTTACCTGTAAAATTGAACCTGTAAGCTATAAGACAAAATATTTCAGAAATTCAGTCTTTTTAAATCAAATTATTATTTTTCAATGGAACTTGGAAAACATTTCCTGCACCAGCAAACTGATTGGCATGTAGAGGGAAAGATGCTTGCAATTGTTTTCCAACACAGTAAAATTCACACCTGGGAATTCTGGCATCTACTTCAACACCAACTTACATTTCATTGTGGAATATACTTGTTCGTCCGTCTCGCCTAGCCCCAGCATGATGGAAGTTTTGGAAATGACGCCGGGCTGGACCTCTTTAGCATGTTTCAGCACTCGGACCGACTGCTCAAAGTTGGCTCGGGGGTCGCGGACCTTCCTTCGCGCATTTCCAGCGCAAGGGAGAAAAACACGTGGAAGGGCACAGAGAAGTTAGAGACGCCAGCACAGGCGCGTTCTGCCAATTTCTGCGAAGCGGCGGAGCAGAGGTTTTATGGCCGCCCATACCTCGGACACCGGCACCGGGCCGGGCCCGGCTCAGGCACCGCGGCCGGGCTGGGGCGCCCCGCGCGGCGGCACCGACCGGA
>NW_005054297.1:9511920-9514474 GCF_000277835.1 Geospiza fortis | reverse complement strand
CGCCACACAGCCGGCCCCGCTACACAGCCCGGTACACACCCGGGCCCGCCACACAGCCGGCCCCGCTACACAGCCCGGTACACACCCGGGCCCGCCATACAGCCGGCCCCACAGCCCGGCCCCGCTCCGCGCCCATAGCCACTGCTCACCTCTGCAGTGCCGGCACCGTCTCCACGTTGTGGGCATACACATCCAGCCCCGACAAGGCGACTTTCTCCACTGCTTTAAGGTCACCTCGGAAATCGGGAGTTAGGCATTCCACCAGGATTTTTGGATTCCTGGAAACGAGAGACAAAAGGAACACGTACGTTGTGGCATTTTGTCTCCCTGTGTCCTAAGGAACTCAAGATAGCAAAAAACCCCCATACCCCCATAACTGAAGACATGACACTCTAATAAGCAAAGCAAAGTTAATTCAGGATAATTCCAAACCAACAGGTTTCTGCAAACACATTATAACAAACTCGTGTTAACTTGCAACAAAGACACATTAAAAAAATACAAACAGTGCATGCAAATGTTTGAGAAACTGTTGGAATTGCTTTTATATTTATTATTTGGCTTCTGCTGTATTTCAGCTCACATCAGTAAAACCAGGAATTTGTTTTGTTTAAGACCATAGCTCCAAAATACAGAGGAGCTATAATTCTGCTACTGGAATAAGAAGACTCTGAGTCTAGAATCTAGTCTTGGTGTTCAGGAGCCTGATTTCAGCTCAAAAAGGTGGGTGGGGAAAACTGCAGGAACCCTTCAAGCCCCAGGATACAATGGATGAAGATTTAAATGAAGTTATACAAATGAATTCTGCAGGCAGGGAAGTGTGCTGCTGAATGGCATACAGGGTGAAGGCAGCAGAGTCAGGGAAAGCAGGAAGGTACAATCACTGACTTGGAAATGGCCACTAAGGCAAAAAAAGCAATTTGATCACTGCTGAATGAGAAACCAGACTCCTTTGGTCACATGGTAACAGAGTTACCTAACTCTGCTGTGTTTGAGCCCAAGCTTCAGGAATGAACATAGCTCAGAAGAATACATTAATTTCCTGGAAACCAGCTGTCTGCTCACAGAAAGAATCGAGTGCTTAGCTTTAAATAAGCCTGGGATGAATTGGAAATGCATCCAAATTCAAAGCAGTTTGGGGCCGTTCTATGAGAAAGATGAAGAAAGAGAAATAAAAAAAGGGGCACAGACAGGCTAGAGGCAGACTTTTGTATTTGCATGGCCTCTGGAATAACCCGCTGAAGGAGCTGTGACCTACATGCAGTACTAAGTTCTGAAGTTTTAACAACAACAGTAATACATCAATGACACACCTTTCTTTCAGATGCCGGACCGTCTTCGCAAAGTGTTCCGCTCCACCATCAGGCGTATCTAGAAGCATTGCAATTATTCAGTTATCTTTCTGCTCAAGAAATGTATTTACTTACCAGCAAAGCCAAAAAACCCATCCAATTCAAACCTTAAATGCAAAATAATAAAGCAGTCAAACCCCAGTCTTGTCTCACCACTTATGCCAAGGGCTTACAAAAGATATCCTCTGCACAAAGTCTAACTGTGATTGTCTAGGGCAGAGCTCAGATTTACCTGTCTCCAGGTTCCCCGTCTCCCTGAGCACAGAATGCCTTTACCTATTTATGGTTCTCGTCTGAAAAACAGTTGTAAAAAAACTGAGAAGTATATATTAGTGCTCTTTTAAGCACCTTTGAAGCCACTGGACTTTCCATCACACTGGACAGTTTTTACAATGGCTTTCCTCATCTATATGGTGTCACCACAAGGGAACTACTGCAAGGAAGCTACTTCCTACTTCCTTAGGAAAACACAACTTTCAGTTTTGTTACATATACTATATTTTAGGTTTAGTGTTTAGAAGAAGTTCTGTAATGGTATTGTATACATTATTTTTGAGTTTTTTTCAGATGCATTTGATTATATCTCCTTCCCAGAGTGTTTGTAAGCCTTTCTTTTCTGTTTTGCAAGATTTTGTTTCCCTTCCCGAAAGGAAATGAAAGGAAGGAAAGGAAATTTCCTTTCGGGAAGGAAAACAAAATCTTGTGATTTCAATGGGGATCAATTGGGCAAGCTTTGGTCCAAGTCCCTGCACTTGATGGCATCTCATGCCTTTTGATGGCTTTCACTTTGGTGAAGATTCTTTTTTTCAGTATCCTTTTGGCTATCCAAGTAATAGAACATGGTGTATATGCATGCATTCTGCTAAAAATTGGTTATAAAATATTTAGTGTCCTAGTATTTATTTATGTTTATTAACAGCGTAATTTCTGCTGTATTTCACCAGACATGGAGAAATTCTGAGAATATGTAGGAATTGTGCAAAGTTTCAGCACTGTTGTCTCCTTTAACACAGCCCTCCTGGGCAGCTGTGCAGATGAATGTTCCTGGGGGCTGCACGTAGCCACGGAACACTGGTGGGAGCTCAGGGTGGTACAAGGAGAGCCCAGGTAGGCACTGGTGAGAGCTCAGGGTGGGTGGCACAAGGAGAGCCCAGGTAGGCACTGGTGAGAGCTCAGGGTGGTGTGTTACAGTGTGAAGCAAT
>NW_005054297.1:9508092-9511328 GCF_000277835.1 Geospiza fortis | reverse complement strand
GTGGTGCAAGGAGAGCCCAGGTAGGCACTGGTGAGAGCTCAGGGTGGTGCAAGGAGAGCCCAGGTAGGCACTGGTGAGAGCTCAGGGTGGGCAGTGTGAGGAGAGCCCAGGTAAGCAGTGGTAGAGCTCAGGTTGGTGGCACAAGGAGAGCCCAGGCAGGCACTGGTAGAGCCCAGGTACGCACCATCTCTGTCCACGGAGGTCAGCACCACGTAGTCCAAGCCCCAGTCTGCAATAGCCTTGGCAGTGTTGTACGGCTCCTGCGGATCCAGTGGAGGGGGGTTCTTGGCAGTCTTCACTGAACAAAATCTGCAGCCTCTGGTGCACGTGTCACCCATCAGCTGGAACATGAAAGACATTCCTACCTTTACAAAGTACATACCACTATAGCTCAGCTGGGAAACAGCTGCATAAGCTACAGCAGTAAGCAAAAATAAAATCGGACAGTGCTTTACTCTAAAGCACTTTAGTTACTTTATTGTAATAAACCCACTCCACTACAGTAAAGATCCAACAATATAGTACAAACAGCTCAGGCATTAACAGAACACTTAGGAAGTGGTTAACAACTTACCATAATAGTAGCTGTCGCCGTGGCATATTCCCCACCTCCCCAGCATTCTCCAATGTTGGGACAACGTGCTTCTTCACATACCTGGAGGTGAAAGGCTGTACTGTACCTGGATTTTTCCATATTATTTTTGAAAATAATTATTATATTATTGATGGATTTTAATAGTAACCTATAAACAAAACATAATTCCTCCTGTGATAAATGAGTTTAAGAATTCCCTGCTGTTTTTAACAAGTTAGTAGAACAGACAGGAAGAGAACTGCTTCCTGACATCCATTACCTTTATTTTCTCTACTTCAAAACTCCAAAAACTGCTCAGCTACATAAGAGTCTTATTATTTAGCATAGACTACTGTTAACATTAATATTTTAAATTTAAGAGCTGATAAAATGTTCACAAAGCATGTGATTCGTTAAAGCATAAGGAACTAAGAACTTTGTCTGAAAGAAAAAAAAAGAAAAAAGATCCCCTCCATGCATTCCCACTGCTTTTTACTATCTGGAAAGTACAATTAATGAAATCTTAATTTTCTTTTCAAGAAAATCAAGTATGTAACTCTGAGGTTCTGTGTGTCTCCATTAAAAACAGTTACACATAGCATCTTCTAATCTCTGGTGAAGTAGTAAACCCCAGTATTTAAAATCACAGTAGGAAAAACACTAAATCTGTTGTATTTACCCTTATTCTCTATGGGTAGAATTCACTGCTAGCAAAAAGGATCAGCACTGAGCTTGGTTTCAGCTCTGAAGATCATGCAAGACATGATTTCTACCTGTCCTCCACAGAGAAAAATGTAAAATCTGCCTTACTTCTACAAGAGCACTTGGTTGGTGCCAGACTTACCGTATGAAGATTTAAACTTCTCAAGGTATTCTTTAGTTTATTGTAGTTCTTCCCCATGGGAATCTTTGTTTTCAGCCATGGAGGAAGATGCAGCCTGAATAACACCAAGCAAACACAAAGATTAATAAACTACTGAGACAGTAAGTTTTAGTCATAGATTTGTTTTAATTTGTTACAGATCCCAACAAGGAAAGGCCCCTTTGAAAACTGATACAACTCAGCAGTTAACATTATTCATGGCCAGATCAGACTTTTCTTCCCTGTTCATCATCATTCCAACACTCAAGCATGGCAACTGCTGTCATTGAAATGTTTAGAACTGTTCACTGTTCCAGAGGGATTGAACAGTGCCACACTGGACACTGCAGCCATTAATGGCAGCAGACATTGCACAGCTATCACAAAGTCTGATCATTCTATAAGTGGAAATATGGGGGTTTAATAATTTCTTTAACATAAGTCTTCATTTTTTGTTTTCTCTATCAGTCGTACTTTTTCAACACATTCACCTACTGATGCATATTTGTAATTTAATTACAGGCACTCAAGAACATACCACCACGTCTCCACATTTTTTGATGGATTTGAAGTTAATGACACTTGTCCTTTCTCGAATAATCCTTAAATTTGCAACACAGTAGGGTGAAATTTAATAAAGATACATAGCACACATTTTGTAGTTATTACTAAACATGCAAGATCATGCTGGGAAGCAACTGAAGTTGTTTAAAATCACTATTACCTTTCTCCTTTCTCACGCTTTAAATTGCCTTTATAGTCAGCCCATCTGCTCTTGTCTGACAGATCTCCAGAGACAAAGTCCTGTAAGTCTGGTCCATTTTGCAGGAACTCTTTTTTTTCCCCTGGTAAAGAACCTGATGTTCCATACTGGTTACACACATGGCTTCCTGACACCTAAAACAAGCAAAATCGTAATTTATTTAGTAACAAACATGGTGGCATCACTAAACAATTTGCTTTTGTGCTGGTTAACACATGCTTTGTGTAAGCATTTTCCCAACAGCTTTTAAGTTAAATTTATAACCCTCTTTTTATCTTAAGCTACACGTAACAGACTTATCTATCATAACACCCCACTAAAGTTGTGCAGTGTAACACAAAATTCCCCTGTACTCAGCACTGGGGAGGCCACACCTCAAATCCTGTGTCCGGTTCTGGGCCTGACTGCAAGAAAAACATTGAGGGGCTGGAGCGTGTCCAGAGAAGGGACACGGAGCTGGGGAAGGGTCTGGAGCCCCAGGCTCGTGGGGAGCAGCTGAGGGAGCTGGGGAAGGGTCTGGAGCCCCAGGCTTGTGGGGAGCAGCTGAGGGAGCTGGGGAAGGGTCTGGAGCCCAGGCTTGTGGGGAGCAGCTGAGGGAGCTGGGAGTGCTTGGCTGGAGAAAAGGAGGCTCGGGGGGAACTGACCGGTCTCTGCAATTGCCTGAAAGGAGGCTGGAGCCAGGTGGGAATGGGCTGCTTCTCCCAGGCAACCAGCGACAGAGTGAGAAGAAATAGCCTTAAACTGCACCAGGGGAGGCTTAGTTTGGACATCAGGAGGAATTTGCTCCCTGAAAGGGTGACTGGGCATTGGAATGGGCAGCCCAGGCAGGCGGTGGGGTCACTGCCCCTGGGGTGTTTAAGGCAGGAGTGGATGCGGCGCGCAGTGCCATGGTCTGGTTACAGAGTGGTGCTGGGTCACAGCTTGGACTCGATGACCGCAGAGGTGTTTCCAACCCAGCCGGTTCTGTGAATAACGTTGTGTGGGTTACTGTGGTGCTGCGGGGCCGCAGGAAGCGCCTTTGCCAAGGCCCGGTGGTG
>NW_005054297.1:9500800-9507422 GCF_000277835.1 Geospiza fortis | reverse complement strand
CGGCGGTGACAGCGCGGAAGGGAAGTCGGATCGTGCAGGGGAGGAGCGGGCGGGGTCCCGACGGGCACAAGGACGAGGGTCTCCAGCGTTTCTCGTTGTCTCCCGCAGGATGAAGACCATCCTCAGCAACCAGACTGTGGACATCCCCGAGCAAGGTCAGTCCGCGCCGCGTGCGGAAGGCGCCGGCCGTGCCGCCCCCGCAGCCCGTAACGCGTGTTCGCCTTTGGTCCGCAGTGGGAGTTTCGCTGAAGGGCCGGACGGTCATCGTGAAGGGGCCCCGAGGAACCTTGAGGAGGGATTTCAACCACATCAACGTGGAGCTGTCCCTCCTGGGAAAGAAGCACAAGAAGGTGGGTGCTGCACTGGCCCTTTCGCTGCCCGGAGACAGGCGGGAGCTTTATAGTTGGCTTAAAAATGTCTTGGTGGTGGAGGAGAGTGACCAAAAATGTTCAGCAGCGGGTGAGTTGTTAGGTAGGTTTTGCTTTGTTTTCTGAGAAAGGTTGATCTGGTGGAAGCGTGGCGCCTCCTCGGGCGCTGTGGGAGTGAATACGTAGATGGCATTCTTCTGTAGTGACAGTTACAGGAAAAGGAGTTGATTGCTGTATGTTGTTCTACAAACTGGCTCTTTTAGAGGATAAAAATAATTTTTTTAGATTTCCACAAACTGCAAGTTATATTAGGAGAGGAGAGATGAATAAATGCATGATTTTTCTTATTGTCTCAGAAAGTATAGGAAAATATCAAGAGTGACTGATTTCAGCTACTGTTTCACAAACATCGAGTGTTTCATTAAAACAGTGGATCCACACAGAGTGTTTCTTTTAAGTTGATTGTGCATAGCAGGCAGACTTTAGAACAATATGCTTAGCAATTGCTAATGCATCCTTTAGCTCAGGATTGTATATTTATCTACCCCAGCTCTTTGGAAGACTTGTTAGTGGCAAGACCTGAAGAAAACAAACGTTTCTCCCATGTCTCAGGTTAGGATTTAAAAGAGGAACGAGGTGGGCCTTTAGTAGGTAGTCTGTCAAATAAACAAAACAGTTCTGTGTTTCTGTTTGGTGGGCTTTAAGTAGTTTATCTGAAAGTTTTGTTCCTCATTTGTCACAAAGTTGTTTTGTTGCTGGTTTTGAAGTGTAGCTGAAAGCTTTGTCAATGTGATTTTTGATGCAGCTGCGTGTTGACAAGTGGTGGGGTAACAGAAAGGAGCTGGCCACAGTTCCCACGATTTGCAGCCATGTACAGAACATGATCAAGGGGGTCACTCTGGTAAGTTGTGTTTGGAACCAGATCACTGCTGCCCTTTTTGTTACTTGCAGTGAGAGCCTTTTACTTCATGGAGGGAGAGCGTTGCTAAGCATCCAGGATGCAGCTTCTTTCTGCTTGTGCTTTTTGTCTTGCCTTTGCTGTCAGGCACGTTCTGGGGGTGGAGGGAGGGATGAATGTCTCAGGCTCAGTGTCCTGCCCTTTTTCAGGAGCTGTTGCTGCACCTTGGCTGTAGTTTCCCCTGGAAGCTTGGTGCATGTGTTCTGTGTTCGGGCCTGTTTCAATGTCTGCTTGTGTCCCATGTCCCAGGGCTTCCGCTACAAGATGCGGTCGGTGTACGCTCACTTCCCCATCAACGTGGTCATCCAGGAGAACGGCTCACTGGTGGAGATCCGCAACTTCCTGGGAGAGAAGTACATCCGCAGAGTGAGGATGAGGCCAGGTGAGCCTCTCTGCAGGTGTATCCTGCTGGTTCTAACTAGGCTTTCCAAGCTCTTTTCTTTGGGCTCTGCCACTGAGAATGGGAGAGGATGAATAATTGTTGGAGCAGAATGTGCTTGTCTGAATTGATGTAATCTTCTTAGGATACCATTGCCATGGTTCAGATTTATTATTAATAATACCTCTGTAGTTTTACTAGTGAGAGTTAGCTAACAGCCAGTCTGGAGTTAGTTACTGTAGTACAAGGGATCCAGGATTTACTGCAGTCACTGGGAGATCTTAACACTGTTGATACTTGGTAACCTGCAGCTGCTTAGTGTTAAAATTGCATTTCTGTTTTAAAACACTGCGCATGAACTAGGTTCATAGCACATTATAGTTTTGGTCTTTAAGATGTTCTAGTTTGAATTTGCTGATTATCTAGGAGCATTCACAATAAACTTAGAAATTATCTTCTTACTGGCTGTTTTTGGAGTTTCAGTAAAATGTCTAACAGAAAAGCAGGCACTTGATGGAGCTTGTTAAACTTCTGAAAGGAGGCAATGAAACGTCATAAACAGAGTTGCATAAAGACTGTAGGAAAGACATCCCATATCCATTTGGTTTTTTCTAACTCATTTCTGGTGAGGGTATGGGTAAGGACATTTAATGTGACTGATGATGTTTTGGGGTGACTGTAGAGGAATGCATCAGAACTTGTCCCAAAACACTGGTGGATAACAGTGCAGCAGAGTTACAGGGTTTTTGATATACTGTGGGATATTAAAGGTGGGTTTGATTATTGTATTTGATTTTTTTTAAAGTCAGCATTTACTGTTAGTAATAGGCTGCCTTAAAATCCAATATCTGGTCATTAAATAGATGAAACTGTAAAAACTTCTGTTACTGCCCTTCAAAATTCAAGTTTCCTGTTAGATTCTCGAATGTTGTCATGTTTACTCCGCGTGAGTATTTGCACAAACTGTGAGTTATATTAGGAGAGGAGAGATAAATAAATGCATGATTTTTCATATTGTCTCAAAAAGTATAAAAAAATATCCAGTGACTGATTTCAGCTACTGTTTCACAAAGATTGAGTGTTAGTGTAAACACAGTACATGATATGACAGGGAGCAGGTGTTTTTTAATGGATTTTGATTGTTCTGTGATTGCTGACTCCAGTGTTGTCTTAATGAGCACAAACCTGTGGGAGATGGCACCACCTTGCTGACAGAGCCGTGCTGGCAAACTGCTGGCTTGTGCACAGTGTTGGTGATTGATGCTCTAATGTAATAATGGGTAAGCAGGAGTATCACTTTAGTAGCTTTCACTCCAGAGTATGACTTACACTAATCTTTAATTGAAACTGCGAGGGAGGACAGCCCTGGAATGGATTTGAGGCACTCTCTTTAACAAAGTGATAGAAGCTAATTATTGTCTTGAACACTAGTGTCTAGATATGTAAATTGGGACAGGACATTAATGTTTCTTTAATATACTTAACACCTTCAGCAGTGTGAATTATGTGTTTGCCTTTCCATAGGTGTTACCTGTGCAGTATCTCAGGCCCAGAAAGATGAGCTGATCCTTGAAGGGAATGACATTGAGCTGGTCTCCAATTCAGGTTTGTGAAAGTAGATGTGTGGAAAATTGTATGGAAACTTGTATCTGAAGATGGCAGCTTAGCAAACTCTTTACCTCAAACCCTGAGGTAAACAACAGCACAGATTTTTTTTTTTTTTGCTCTAGTCACTGTAATTGCTTTTCATAGTTCCTTACTCTGTTTCTAAGCTTAAAGGTGTTTTTACAATTCTGCAGAACCTTCTTCAAGTCAGCACTTACGGCCTTTTTGGCACCAAACTTTTCAGCTTTTCAGTTGTACATGTGTGCAGTAATGAAGTGCTACTGCCCTGAGCTGAGCTCAGTGAAATGCATCCTATTTTCATTAGACCTTACAGGATTTAAAGTTGGTAATTCCTGTCTCTAGGTGACAGTCCTGTTTGTTAGATGAAATACTGGAGCATGAACAAAGGCTACAAGTTGGCTTGGACCTTTTGGCTTTGTGCTAACAGTCTCACTTTGTCTGCAGCTGCTTTGATCCAGCAAGCCACCACAGTCAAGAACAAAGATATCAGGAAATTCTTGGATGGTATCTATGTTTCTGAGAAGGGAACAGTGCAGCAGGCAGATGAGTAAAACTCACAGGTTGGTATCATCTTAATACACATTGTACATCTTCTCTGTAGAGATGGGGACTTGTCAAGGTTTATCTGCTTCAACATGCGCATGGTTAAGCAGGTTCCCAGTAGGGATGAGATTTTGTTTGTAAAATATGCCATAAGATGCATCATAAAACTTAAATTTTGGGAGGTCTTTCAACAGCAGTTTTCCATCTTTTCATGAACTTGGCCTTTTTCTACTACTATATGGAGAAAACCTGGCTCTCCAGTGCTGTACTCTGCATTGTGAATGCAAGCTGCAGTGCTAGCTGAGAATTTAAAAACAGCTGACCTGGCCTAATAGACTGATTTACAGAGAAGACCTCAGACTAATGTTCCTCCTGGTTGGACACTGCCCTCACTAAAGTGGTGGACAGCACCCAGTTTATATGTAAAGGCTTTCTGAGCAGTTAATACATAAATGCTGGTAAACAGGTCAGTTTAACAAGGACAACTATTTACATTGTCCATGGGTATTGTTACTGAAGTTGAGTACAAGGATATGGGGATAATTTAGGAATTTAAACTGCTAAAGGAATTCGATGCTTTTCAGCTGTGTGTGGTTCCTTACATAGTACAAAACACCTGTGCAGGATGAGACAGTCTGACTTGCAAATAAAAATAAATTCTGTGCTGTGTGCCTTGAGAACCTAAGCTTGAGGCAGGATGTAGATGAAGTGAGTTTCATAAACCCGTTTTTTTATAAATCATCTTCCAGATACCAAACATTTGCAAGCCTCTGAAAAAATAACATCTAGTACTGTTCCAAGTGCCTTGAGAGATGGAGCAACTTACTACATTTGTTGAACAGTTGAGCTGTTGTGCTTGAAGGCATCTTTAAGTAATCTTGTCTGTGTAAAATCAAGCAAATTCTTTAAACTATTAATGTCTGTCTTGCATTAAAATCATCAGGTCAATAAACATCAAATGGTTATAAACTTTCAGTTGCACTGTAAAATCTTTCTAAAATCTCTTTATGTTTTATTTACAGCTGTCTGGACCCCCAGCGGTATTTACCGCGAGACATTGTCCAGCTATTCCAGCTGGTACAAGGTGATGATGCCCTTAGAGGCTTAGTAGAATAAACTATATTTCCTATCTTGAGTTTGTTTGGGTTTTTTTTAAGAACTAAATGGTGATTGCATGAACCTGATGGCTTTTAGAGAAGCAGATTGCACAGTGGGTCCACCCTACCAATGTGTTTTCAAACCATGGCACTTCATTCAGACTGAATGAATGTGCTCAGAGACTGGTAGGGCAGTGTGTAGGCTGTGCTACCGTGATCTTTTTGTGACAAAGTCATGAAATAGCATTTTTGAATCACAGCATTAAGAAATAATAAAAGCATTTTTATCACAGGGTAGACCAGTGTTCTTTCACATCTTTTCTCAAGCTTCAGACTTGTGGTGACAGAATCTGAAGCAGATGAAAAACAAAACTGAAATGAGTAGAACGAGATTTGTAAAACCATTTAAACTAAATACATAGATGGAAGCAGTAGTCTGAAAACACAATGCTTTATTTTTATTGCTTAATTAAGAAGACAAGGGACTTGACCTCAAAGCTCAATCAGAGTGTATTGTTGAGTTTCACCAGCAGTGATTTGTTACCTGGGGACACATCTTGGTTTCTTCACTGCTAATCTTGCCATGTAGCAACATCTAACTGGGAGGTTGTGCTATTTCTGTGCAGTAGTAAAATCCACGTTATCGCTTGCTCCATTCAATTTGGAAAAAGTATATAAAATACCAGGATAGTGCAGAAACATACCTGGCAACAAGTTGCTAAAGCATCCCAGACGTGTTAAAAAATTCCAAAAACTGCCCGAAGATCCACTTGTATAACGACAAGTGCAATTTACATTAATTAATAGTAACTATTAACCCACTCTCTTGAGTGGGTTAATAGTTACTATTTATTTAGATGTTCTCTGCTAGTAAAAATTTTTATGGCTGCACCATTTTGGAGATAAAAAATAGTGATTGCATATGGTTTTGTCTCCAGTTACATTTGCTTAAAACTACTTCACCCAATCTGTAAGGGATCTCTTGGTCAGTAATGGAGTTAACTTGGTTTTGGCCTTTTAGGGGTATCTTCAGAAGCTGGCCTGGCACATTTCATTTCTGGTGTTGTACTTAGTTGAAGGTTTGTGGGGTTTAATAACACTTCTAAACCCTAACAGCTTCAGTTTCATGCTGAACAACACTCATAACATGAATACACATCACAAGACTTACAAAGGTGCATATCAGTTCTCAAAAGTCGCTCTTTGCAAGTAAAGCTGTATTATAGGTTATTCCAAGGCATAGGAGGGTCATAATTTTTATATTTTTTTAACAGATGAAGTTATCTTCTAAGTACAGTAGGTGGATAAAAGTAATTTCACTAGAAACAAGTGCCATGGCTCTTCTTCCTGTGAATGTGATTACTTTGTTTTTGAATGAAATGCTGGTGTGTGTGGCTGGAGTGACTCAGTGCTTTTCCTCAGTTGTCTGAGCAGTATTGTCCACTGTAGAATGCAGTGATGGATGTCACTGAAAGTGGGCTTGTGCCCCCTTCTAAAATGAGAGACAGATGCATTTGATGCTTTTTGCCTTAAAATGTTTCCTTCTTTTTCTTTTGTGAAAAAAAATAATAGCTAAAAGCAAACTGAGGGTAGAGAAAAGGCAGCAGGCAAAGAATATTAACGGCTTCTTCTGAGAAATAAACAAGCAGAA
>NW_005054297.1:9480660-9500755 GCF_000277835.1 Geospiza fortis | reverse complement strand
GCAGGAAAGCCATTGTTTCTTTTCAGGCTATTGTAAAATCTTACTGAAGGCTTTTCTTTTGAATCTGAAGTGAAGAATCCAAATCTGGGCTTAGATTTTTCTTCAGTCAGTTTAAATGCATAGTAGCCTTTAATCTTGACTTTGTCAATGTAGTAGGCTGAGAAGGAAAAGAAACCAAAACAAAGTGTTAATAAAAAGTTACATTTCAAGTAAATAAGGGAGACTTTCTGGTAAGATTTCAGATTTCAAGTTGTTAGAAATTTTAAAAGTGTACTTGCATCATAAAATATTTACTGCTTCTAATACTCAGTTGTCTCAATTACAGGAACAGTACCTTACTGTTTTTAAAAAATCCTTATGATTTTGAACCTACCCCATGAAAACTGGATAAGTACAGGGTTGGAGCTGGGAGTTTGTTTTCGTGGGAAAAGCTAGATGCTGCTCTTAACTGGAGCCAGCTGCAATGCCTTGGGAACAGCTGCCCATAAGTGCCATGAGAGCAGCTTTCCAAGAATTCCTGCCCTGCTCCAAACTCAGCTGCTCATCCCTGCAGCATGCATGGCTCTGTGTTACACTGCTGTGCCCAAGTGCTGGGTGAGAATACTTAAAAATAGAAGTCCTGTGCAATCAGTGAGCATAGTTGGGAATGTGACCCAGACTAAAAACATGTAAACATTTAATAACTTAGTTCTTTTAGTAATGTATTGTTCATTTGTTTGCAGTATGAAATTAGCATGGAAAATAAATCAGCAAATGCTCGTTAGTCCTGTAGTAAGTGAGAAGGCTAAGCACTGGAGAGAGAACACTTTTTTTCTTGGTCTGTAAAAGTAATCTGAAGCCATGCTTAGCCATGAGTAAGATTTGTCTCATTTTTTATTGAGAGGAAAAACCAGGATACCTATACTGTGTTTGATGTCAGTTAACTCAGAAAAGCTTTTGAGCCCCCTCCACGTCTCCATTAGAGAGAGAAGATCTCTACTGCTCACCAGTAGGGAACAGTGAGGGCAGGGATGTATTGCACATCTCATTTTGCCTGTATTGGTCAGGTACCAAGGCCTTGCTGGTAGCCGGTGTCCTACTGCCCTTTTTTTTTTCTTTAATGATTGGCTGGAGGAAGAGGGAGGGGAGGGGCGAGGGCCCTGCAGCATTTCTCATACAATAAGCTGCTGCTGAAGATCATTGCTTTGAATGTTTTTGTCCCCTACCTACATAATTCTTACAAGTTTTTCTCTAAAGTGAAGAAGTAGATTTCCATATGTGCCCAGGAGAAAACAAGTAGTGGAACAAGAACTAGAGTCGGACTCTCCCTTCAACAGCATCTGGTGCTGCTGGTGCCCTACTGCATTTCTTCTGTAAGTCCCTCCAGGTTCCTGTGGATTTGCTTGCACTTTCCTGTCCAATGACTAGTTCAGCAAGCAAGGAGGCACTGCCTTTCTTTGGAGAGTAGAAACTTTAATTGTCTCTTGGGAGTTCTGGGCTGAAGTGCCACCTCCTAATAATTTCTGAGTAAATACTCTGTTGTATGTGCATGCCCAGAGAGCTTCTCTCATGGTTTAAACTGGAGGCAGCTGTAGCTGTGTTTTGTGCAAGGCACTTGATGCCATTCCTTTGTGTCATAGCTGCCCTGAGTGTGACTGCAGAGTTGTGCCCCTCGGGGGGCTCAGTGCTGCTGGCTCCTGCATCTGAGTCAGGACTGCTCGCTCTGTCCAGGGCGAGACTTAGCTGTGCCTGGCTCTGTGCCATGGAAATGGCTCTGGGGAACGTGAATCTGTCATGTACTCACCTTTTAAAACCTCTTGTAGGTATTTGCCCAAGTAATAATTTCGAAGCTCATCATTGTCCAAGGACGGGTCATCTATTCCATTTGCTGTGATGTAAATGTCGATGTCACCGTAAGTTTTTTTTATCCAGCTGAGAACTTTGCGCATTCCCCAGGGCACCACTGCCAAACGAGAAGGGGAGCTCAGGCAGGTGATATCCTGCAGAAACTGAATGTCACAATCAAATTCATACTGGCTTCTGTTCTGAGGTTCGTCAATCACAAATCTGGTGGTGAAATGATTCAGTGCATAAAAGTCAGCTGCACCTTTGACAAGCTGCTTTTCCTCACTTGTGAAAGATGGCAACGAAGTATATGAAAGGCCTTTTCTGTTTTTAAAGGTGATATATTCCCTCATAGTAGCTGGATAGTCCCCAGTCTTAAATATGGGATTGGCAAACCAGCCTATTTCAAACTGAAGAAACCTGTTGGCAGCTTTTGAATGAGATTCAGAGAAGGGGTTGGCAGGCTCAGCCCAGTCAGAATGCAGGGACAGGGACACTTTGCCGTACTGAGAGGGCCGGAACCGCTTGTCGTACGTTCTCCAGGCCATGGCGTGTGCTAGTAACAAATTGTGTGCTGCCCGATAGGTGTCATTGCTGCTCCTCTTGTAGACATTGCTTAGCTGGTTTGGCTCGTTTATTGTAATCCACAGTTTAACCAAATCACCAAGCTCCCTAAAACACAAAGCTGCGTACTCTTGAAAAGCGTAGGCAGTGGATAGGTTCAACCATCCTCCTGTCTGCAGCAAAGGACCCGGCAGGCCCAGGTAGGTGTGAGTTGGATAATACAAGGTGACCATGGATTGAATGTTCAGTTTCAGGGCTTCACTAATCACACATCTGTAATACCTAAGAACTTGCCTGTTGACCACTGACAAATCTCCGTTGGGTAAAATTAGTGACCAGTCAAGTGCAAATCTGTAATGGGTGACTTTTGTTTTTTCCAGGAGATCCAGTTGCTTTTTAATACTGACAAAATCTGTGCACTGTGCTGGTCGGGTTTTTAGCTTTACCCCTTCAACTTTGTGCAGAAGCCCATCTCCTGTGACATTCCAGAGGTACAAGCTGGAATCACAGAACTGTGGTGAGGAAGCTGCTGATTCTGCCTGTGAAAATAAAAATATGTTACAATGGGTTTTAATTAAATGAACATAATATCTGCTTGTAATCTGCATTTCTGCCTGTGTTTAACTGTCGATTAGTGGTGGATGTCAGAAGGCCCTGCTTAAATGCTCTGGGGGGAAGATGATAACCAACTCACCTATATGGGCTTTGTGCTAGTGGTCATCTTATCATTCTGTTCCTTTCCCTATGAAGAACATCAAAATTGCACTTTTTCCTTTTTGATTACACATGGGCATTTGCCCTGCCAGCAGCCTACATGACATGTTTTCAGAGAGATAGCTCTCCCTGATCGAGTTCACTCTGGTCATGCACACAGCAGTTTTCAGGCAGCTGCCTGGAGAGCAGATGGTGAGAACAAGCACCAGGGGCAGGATTATTTTGGCACCAGGCAGGCATGGATTATTTTGGTACTGTTGCTGTGATCAACCTTGTGAAACTGAGGCATAGTAACCCAACACAAATCTTTTCTATCTCCTACTAGTTGAAAAAGTCCAGAATAACACATTTTTTTTAATATTCCAATTTTTAAATGCTTTTTGTAGGTTTCAAAGTACAATATAGTGAAGTTTAAAATATTTAGATTGCCTTTTTTTTTTAAGGAAATGTACTTTTTTTGGTGCTGCATATTAACAAAATATATAGAAGCTTAACTTTTTCTTCCCCTATGGTTGTCAGTGAATAGGTTAAATTATGGGATTTAGTTGTTATTTTTTAAGGCTGATATTTGTCATGGGACTGTCTGTGTGCAATGACAAGAAGGATATCCCTACACTGGCCATTCATACAGTTAGCTTATTTACTAAGTTTGAAACAGAAGAAAAATAAACTATAAATAGGTCCTGTAGGAGCCAGTTTGGACAAAAGGTTGTATGATCTGTTTTCTAATGTGAGCTCAGATGGTAAAACCTCAAGGCTGGTTATCTTCACCTGTGCTATGTGCCTTTTAAAGAATGGCTTCTTACCCACTTGTCTGAGTGGCACTCAGAGCCAGGCCTAACCCAGGAATGTGTTTCTGCTGTAGACAATACCTGGAACCTGCAGGTCACTCTGCTGCCACCAACATAATCACCTTGTCCCTGCCCTTTGTCACTCTCTCAATCAGGCCTTCACAAGCATCCCTATGGCCACACTGCAAACTGGATTTGGAAACCCCTGGTTGAAAAATAACCCAGTAACAATTGGTTGGATCAACGTCTTGGTTTGAATTTCCTCATCTGATCTGCCACATGGAGATACAAGCAGAAGGAGGGCCACGCTTGGAAGGGCTCCTGCAGCAGGGTCTGCTGCTGCAGCAGTAGCCAGCATTGTGCCCAGCTCACCTGAAAACCTGCAAACACAGGAAATTGAACCAATGCAATTATGGCTTAACTTCTGTTGGCAGTGTGCATTGGAATTCTGGAATGCAAGCTGCTGTGTACAGTCATTTGTTCAGGGAGCTGCTGATCACTCTGTTTCCAGTGATCCACTTAATATTTTATGCTTACCTTGAGAACAGACTCGGTGATACCCCAGGAGAAGTCACAGGAGAACTGAGCTTGCAAGTTTGGGGTAGAATCCTTTGGGAAGAAGCCATTTTCTTGTATGATTTGTTTATAATAAAGTGCAGATGACTTGGGAATCCTTTCCTTTTTTTTGCTTTTGAAATCTACATAAAATAATCCACGCCTGATGTTGTAAGCATGCTGCCATTCAAAGCCATCAAGGAGGGACCAGGCTGTGTAACCAAACACATCTATGTTGTCGTATTTAATAGCTGCATAAGAGAAGGTAACATCCATGAGTCCTGTATTCATTACTCTAACATACATAAGGGATATTTGTAAGGGCTATCTATTTTGAAAATCTTGAGTGTCTTCTCAATGTTTGTAAGGTTATTGACCCACTGTAATTTATTCCAAAACTGACATATATATCTTAGTCTTTATTTACTAAAAAAAAAGGTGTCACTAAATAATCGTGTCCTTAAGAAATTAAATTACTGTAGAATGCTTTATTTCTGCTCTGACCAAACAAGAAATATTATACCACATCCAGGTTTGAAGTTGCATTTGACAATTTGCCAGTACAATAATACCATTAAATTAGAGAATCATGAGTCAAAATAAAGGGAGCAACAGTTGATCTGGTTTGTAACTTTGTTATGAAGCTAAAACTCTCCACCTTTATTTGAAAGATGTCTGCAAGCTCATGGGAATGTCTACTCAGCTTGTAAATCGAAAAATCTATTTTGTTGGCATGGGACTGCTGATGACTTTAGAGAAGTAGAGTAGAGCAACCCAGAGACTGATTCCGTTACAAAATGGTGCAGTGCATACTGATTTCTTCAGGCAATCTTAATGTCCCTCTTGCAAAGGAGTTTACATATGATCTTTTACATATAATATATGAGAAAGATGACAACACAACTGCTTTCTCAGATGTGGAACCTGATTCTTCAGGAAGGGTAGCAGGGTCTGCAAAGCAGCTGCTCAGCAGACACCAACTAACCACAATGCTTTTCACCCCTGCAGGCTTGTGCCAGCTGGCAGCCTGCAAGGAAAGTCCAAACTCCATGGTCAGTCATGTTCACTGCCTGTCACCACCTTTAAACTAGGAAATAACATGGGATAACTCCTCATGTTAACCTTATAAGGGCTGGAATGACCTAGGGAAAGCAGTGACCAAGTAGGGTTGCTGAGGATTTTCACACAGACAGGTGGACAAGCCATATTTTACCAGTAAGCCAAGGAATAAAGATGAAGTTTTGTGGTTTATTCTTTCCCAATATCGTTTAGCTCCATTTTCTCAGGACATATAATTTTGCATCCTTCTGTATTTCCACTGAACTTCCTTGCCCTAGTACACCAGGCTGAAACTTGAGCAGAAAGCAGTTTTGCACAGTGCATGCAGCAGAGTCTCAAGGTACCCAGCAGCATGGGCATAGTCCAGCTGGATGTTTCCCTAGTTGCCAGATTAAATCAGAAAGCCCAAGAGCTTGCAATGTGAGTGTATGGGAAGCTGATAGACGAGGCCAGAATACTGGAAAGGAGATGAGGAAATGTAACAAAGCAATACAATGGCATGTATTTTCAAAGAAGGCAACTTCTAAATTAGGAAAAGCATGGGAGAAAGTACAAAAATGTCTGAAAATACCCATTGCAAAATGCAGAGGCAGAGAATGATGTAGAGGCTAAGGAGATAAGCTAGAATGGCCTTGCAAGTAAAGATGAGTACTTGATGTCTGCACTGAGGAAGGTTGAACAAATGGGAGCAGACATCTAGGGACAGAGTAAGTGACAACTGAGAACATTTTTATTTGTGGAAGCATACTGAATAGACGGGGGTAAGTTTAATTGTCAGAACAAAAGATGCTGTGGTACTTGAGATGGTGCATGCTGAGATTTTGTGGCCGTTTAAAAGGGTAGGGGAAAAATTACTATTTTACGTATGCTTTATATAAAGAAAATTAAAAGTTAGGCAGGTGATAGGTAGAGATCTGGTGGATCAGAGTGAGAGTATGTCTGTAGCATTGTCTGCAGGGACAGTGAAAGGAGAAGGCAGAAACAGGTCAGGATCCTGACTGAGTGTTAGAGTGAGGATGAGAAAAGCACCCTGAAAAATAAGGGGAAGGTCTGGGGCAGAAACAAAGGGCTGGAGGTAGGAAAAGTCAGGAGTTACCTAAGGTCCCTATGTCACCAGAGGAGACATTCACAGAAGAAGATCCCAAGGCTTTTCTGTACCTACTAAGTGGAGTCAGAGTCCTGCAGGAGTGATAGTTTCAATATGGAAACCCTAACCCAATGCAGATGTTGGACTTTAGCTTTCTGGGACAGGCACTATGGTTTTTTTCTGTTTGTACAACACCCAGCACCAGTAGATCCTGATCCATTACTTGTACTCAGGCAGTAATAATTAATGATTAACTTTGTTGCCACTGTCTCATTAAAAAAAGATTAAATTATTACAGAGCTAAATATCAAATGATTAAAAGTGCTCTCTGAAAAATCCAACAAGTAATTTCTGTACAAACCTTGTAAAACCTTATTAATGAAGTTTTTCATCATGTAGATGGCTGTGGTGTCATCTGTTTTCACGTGGCTGTCAGTGAACCAGCCATTCTCTGCAATCAAGATTCGAGGACTGTTGTATTCCAGTTTAATCCAGTTCAGCACTTCCCTCAAATTGAGTGACAAATTTTGTCCCATTTTTGGTAGAGTGTTTGGAGGTTTAAAGTTACTAGGACCAAAGGAAAATGCAAAGAAGTCAGCTGTTCCCTTGATGTAGTCTTTTTCATCTTCGGTAAAGTGTGGCAAAAACAAGAATTCATTTTTCAGTCCTTCTGGATAATCCCCATCCCCATGGATGGGTTTAGCAAACCATCCAAGTACTCTCTCCATGGACTTCTGACATTTAGAAATGTCCAGCTCATCTTCCAATTTGTTAGGCTCAATCCAGTGGGATCCCAATACTATGGATATCATCCCCTTCTGGTAGGGTTCAAAGCGTTCTTTGTAGGTATGCCAAACTTTTGCATGAGCCTGATGAGAGAAAAATAGCATTAAATTGTAGCTCTAATAAGTCTCTGTGGGTTGGCAGCCAGAGAGGCAGGTAGCTCCATCTGAGTCACTGCAGGCTTCTATGGAAGCATCAGTTAAGGCACATTAATTACCCTGCACAGTTTAATGGGCAATCACTGTTACCCTGCAAGGTTCCTTGGAAGAGGGCAATGCTCAGTAACTTGTGTCCTATGACACCTTAGGGCTGTGGCTTTTTGCCTTTTAACACATGTCTAAATTTCAGGAGAGATCCCAGCAGGGATGAGAACAGCTGTTGTTACACAGACACTTTGGAACAGCTCTAACAATGGGATTTGAACTCTGTGATCTAGCCAGTCTTTCTCTGTCAAACGGTGATTCCTGATATGGTTTAAATTTTCAAACCATTTTTACAATTATTCCATCAAAGATGCATCTCATATGATATTTCATTTGTCAGTGGTGACTCTGTGCTACTAACTGCTCTGTGCTCTGGGGGTTACCTGGACTTTATCTGATCAAACCACATCCACCCCATCCCTCTTCTTGGGATTTAGTTGTTTTATTTTGGCCTAGTCATATGAGCAAGTGTTCAAGTTTTGATATTTGCACAATCCCTAAATGTAAAAACTTGGGCAAAGGACCCATCTGTAAGGTTTGAACCCAAACGTCAACTTTCATAGCTCTGACTGAGAATTTGTTCAGGATTTTAGTTAATTTCTTCTTTGAAATGGCCACTGCACTGTATCACATCTTAATATTGTTTTTCTGATTATCATAATGTTTTAGAAAGTGTGTTGTTATTGCATGTCACAATTAGCTTCAAATGTCACATTATTAATTACCTAAATAAGGGCATACAGCAGACAAAGCTTATACAAAACCAGAAATACATGGGAGACTGAGGAGCCACCAGCATTGTCAAAGTCCTGGAAGGAAACAGGACAGGTAGGTCAGAGAGGAGTGGCCCTGGGCTGCCGGGTGAATCACATCAGGTGATCTGACACAGGGGAGGGGAGCTGGCTCTCCCAGCTGAAGAGTTGTCAAGTAACTCAGAGTTTACCTCATGCCTGGAGTGTGGCATTACACTCTTAAGCTGGAAAGAAAATAACAGTTTGCACCCAGAGAAAAACATTGTGAAACACTGAGTGCTGACTTAGATTGTCATCATTACTAAGCCAAACAGCATTGCTTACCTTTGACAATAATTTCAGTTAATTTATCTAGAAACACACAGCCTTGACAGTTTAAAAAAAACTCCAGAAGGCCTGATGTCAGGTAGGTATTTGTTTAAGCTGGGGGGTACCAAAGAATTAGAGTTTGTGAAATTTTGTGTATCAGTTGTTTATGGTTTCTAAGGTCATGCTCGTAACATTTGTTCAAAGTCTGTCTTTGAAAATACTGATAAAGTGACACTAACCTTTGAAATGCAGCTTCTGTAGCTGAAGAGGGAAGCCAGCAAAAATGGACTCTTGAGGCAAATTGCAAGATAAAGTATTATAAAATTGATTTCTTAGTAGCCTCATCAGAACATTTAAGTGGCCAGTGCCATCTCCTCAGCTGCCTTCAAAGTCCTCCCCTGAAATTCCCTCCAGCCTGAGATGGCTGCTGGGGCCATGCTTATTCTGTGCTCTGCCCCTAGGGTTTTCTCACCAGGTTTGCAGAGTTTTTCTCCAGACAAAGCCCACAAACACCACTGTTGAACGAGAGGCATACGGCTGCGCTGGCTTAACGAGAACCCCCACCCTGCACTCAGCTGTATGATGCACAGTGCCAAGTACCATGACAGTAGCACCAGGTAAATCATAGCAATCACACTTTTCTAGGTGAAGTGGAGAAGGAGGCTTTGCCAAAAAAACAACTAATTAGAATATGATATTGACATGTAAAAGCCAAGAATCTCTCATCGTATTCATACACATCTTCAGGAGGGGATTAGAAGAAAATAAAGTTACTATTAAAAAGAATGTGTACAGTAGAGGATACAGCCTCAGGTAAAACTCTAGAGGAGTGGACCTCAATTATAAATAAGTAGGTTTAATATGAGTCAAGATAGAATCCTCATATACAAATTTGTACGTATCACTGATGACTGAATTCTGAGGATTAACTCGTACTGTAAAAAACTTCTCACTGTCTACAGTAAGGGTTTTACAGACACAGTAGACACATAGTTGCCTATAAATCTGATTGGAGTTGTTAACTATCTATAAAGAAGCTTAACATTCACAGATAGAAATGCAAACTATTGTTGATGCAATCAGCTGATTTATAGGATTTGTTTTTTAAGGCCAGATATGAAACAAACATCAATTTAAAACCTGTACCATACATCAAATTGGGTATTTTCAGTAAGTCTTGACTAATCTTTTTTCAGTTAGATTTTAATCCCTAATCTTTCACTTTCCTTGTTAGAGCAAGGACAAATGTCAAGGCTAAATACACAGTTAAAGTAGGATCAATATTGGGTATTTATTCTAGATACGTATGACTCATTAATTTCAGCATATTTTCCTGGTATAAATGTAGAAAATATTCCCTAGTCTTGCAAGTCACAGAGAGTGCTATGTCAGTTAGTACTAACCCTGTAAAAAGGCTAGAAAAGTCAACCTAATAAATTGAAGACAGCAGTGTTTGTTCTTCTCTCTTTTTGAAACATTCTCATACTCCTTGAAATTCTGATCCTGTAATTTAACATATGCACATGCAAAGAGCTTTCAGTAGAGCAATGCTTTCCAATCCTTAAGATACTTTAGCCAAGCAATTTTTCTTTGAACAGCAATGAGTATAACAAAACAATGTCAGGGGTATATGGAGTTATATTAGTGTGCTGGAAATCAAGAACATCTAGGAAAATTAGAATTGAAAAAATTATAATAAAATTATTCGGGCCTTTTGTTTACTTGTTTGGTGTTTAAATCATGAAGAACTAGAATATAGTCTGATGATGATGTTACAGTTCAGAAGAAGGGCAGGGGTATGTGGCTTATTTGGACAGTGTATTTCTGTTAAAGGTTTTTTTGGTCTGTGGTAAAGATGCCCCTTAGTCAGTAGAGCTAAAGCAGAATTTAACCCTTTCTTTTGCAAACTGACTCTCAATCCTTGTGAAGGATTGCCTACACCTCAAGGTGCAGGTGACTACACTTCTTTAGAGGGTGTTATGAAGGACTGAGGCTTTGCTATCATAATTTGTTGTATGTTAACTGTCCTGCATTTGGATTGTGTTTTCCCTAATGATTACCAAGAAATCTAAGAAAGCTAACCTGAAAATAACAAATCATCAAAAAACTATGAATCAATGCTGAATTTTACATCATCACTGATGGCTACGACTATTTGAAAAATCTTCCAGCAAAGACATGTACAAGTACAGATGATTCTGGCGTCCACCCTAGAGCCATATCTCTCAAGAGAGATTTATCTAAGAGAATCCCTTAGCAATTTACAATTAATAAGCATCAAAGTTCAGATCCCCTATTAATTTGTGCAGAGGTAATATTGAGTCCTTTGAAATGGTCAGTGGCAATGATTACCCTCTGTGTATGAACAGAATACACAGTAACATGCAAATTCGTTTTTTTAAATTGAAATTTTTTAAAACTCACATTTGAAATTCTTCTTCTGAATTATTTTCCCAATGTGGATCTCCTAAGCACCCAGCTTATCAGCCTGTGATTCTGCATTCACTATCTCTCTTTACAGATCTTTAATAGCAAGGCCCATGAAAAGGCAGGGCTGTCTCTTAAGCAGATGTGTCTGGGGCATTCCCTTAACAGGATGCAAGGCTTGGAGGGAGCACAGGCAGGAGGTGATTGAGCATCAGCAATGCCTTGTGCCAGCCAACACGCAGAGCTCTGGGGCTGGATGAAGACAGACCAACCTTACTTTTGTAGGAAAGCCCTAGTATGATCATTATCTGCCTAGTTACCTACATGAATTCATTCATGGAAGCAGATAATTTTTTAATCAGTTCTGAAATGCATCTCATTACTGAGATGATCCTTGAGGTCATCTTCCAACCTGGTATTCTATGAACTTTTTAATATATCAGCCAATTATTTGGGTTTTAAGACACTGTATTGCTTTTGAAAGCAATAAAATTGATGAGTTTAAAACTAAGAGGAATTTCTCCAACCCTTTTCAAGGGACACAAAAATCTCCAGCAACTTGCAAATTGTTCTTACAATAAAGTAATCCAAAGTCCAAAAAAGCAGAGGTTTGTGGTTTGTTATATTGTTTTTGTGATTCTATTAAACTTGGCTTCAGGTTATGATTGATATATCACAAAAAAGCACTCCTTTATATAAACAGTGATTAATTCTGATAACACCATGACTGCAACAATATGCAAGGAAATTAAACTAAAAGTAGGATTCATGTGAGAGCTTCATTTGATTTCTCCAAAGATACTACAAAAAGGTTTGAGAATGATTTTCAACAAATTGCTGTGCAACAGTGTGGTGGCCAGATTACCTTCATTTCAGCATTACAGACCTGTTTTTCCTGCTCTGTATATTTAATGGACGGACCTGGTTTGTGCACAGGGTGGCATTGAGGACCAGGTCTGTCAACAGCCTGTCCAAAAATGAAGCCTTGACATGGACAAGAATGTGGTTCTTCCTAAAGCTGATGGCATAAATGGCAATCTTTTCAAGAGCTTTAACAGGCTTTGCCTCACACTGCCAAAACCTGACATTTGGTTGATCTTTTATTTTTGGGATAATGTTTTTGGTTTGCAGTGGGAAAGTAGAAGGTAACCATAATACAATGTCTGAGAAACAGACCAGTATATACCAGTATAACAGACCAGGAAATAAAAACCCATGTGAAATCTCTTTAAAGAGAGAATCTTATAATTTTCCTTGATTCTCAAAGGAGAGATATTTCACACCACATGAATCCTGTTTGTGCCTCAATACATTCTATTAATACTGTATTGTCAACAATGAAAAGTGAACCAGACATTTAAACTCGCACAAAAATCTTTGAGAAAGATTCTGGCCAGCTGGCTTGGAACATCCAGTACCAGAGGTGACTTCTGTGGAATGGCTGGCTGGCATTACAGTTTATTAAGGGGAATAAATAATTATATGTAGATACAAGAAGAGTTGACTCATATCGACTGGTACCTCAAGAGTTTCCATTCCATCCCTAACCTTAACCAGAAAACTCCAGTTCCTCAAATACTTTACTACAAATTTGAGAGTTTTCATTGATCTCAAATCTAGAATCTTCAGAAATTTTACAGTAGTATAGGAGAGAACTGTTAATACTTTAGGTAATGCTCATGGGGTTGTAAGAAGGGTACCACAGGAGAATAATTTCTGCCCACGGATACTAAAACAGTAGCTAAAGGATTGTGTGCTGCTGAAAGTCTCCTTAACTCTTCCATCCAAGTGATTTATTTTATACTCTAGAACAAGAAGCAACTATCAAATCAAGTCTGAGAGACAAATAATATTGACCAAGATAATTAGGTCAGTAATTTGTGTATCACACCCAGCTGTGCCTGCCTTCCTGGAAAATCCAACTGATTCTTTGGCAGAGGAATAACATTCCCTGTGTGTGTGTGCTGCTTACATGGATTTTACAGAAACTGCAGAGATTGCCTAGTTGGTACTCCACATTTGATTTTGACACTCAGAATGGAAGGCAAGAAATATTGCAAACTTACATGCATTATATAAAATATCACTTGAAAATAGAAAGAATGATTTGGCATCAGTTTTCTTTGAGATGCTTCACAAATCTTTATAGTTAAATCATTCTGCTAAGTCTGAAATCAGTTAGTGACTCAGGATGCTTGACAGCTTTTCTGTGTGTAAAACTTCTATTGACTGCAGTGTGACTTTTTTGAAAAATTATGTTCTGAAGGTTCAAGGCCAGAGGTAAATACAAAAATTTGTCAGTTGCAGAATATTTTAACTACTCTCGCAAATAATTTTTTCCCCACATGCACATTTCTTTCTGTAGGATTAACCCATTCAGATTTATCTGTCAATTACATGTGTGATGTATGGCAAGTTGTAGAAAAATCCTCTTTGTGACAGTTAAGAATAGTCTCAGCAGGGGGAATTATATTGGCTGCAGAGATGAGATAGAGACCTGCTCTGTAAAGTACTTTGAGCACAGCAGATGCAAAAAACACTGTATATCATGGAAATAATTTGAAACTCTCAAGTACCGAAGAGAACATTGTTTTCTTCTGAACCCAAGATGTGCCAGCCTTACTAGTTTAGAAGAAAAGTTTGCAATATGATCTTACTAAGCTAGAACAAATCACAGTTACATATACATACTCTATGGCCAGTAAAGTTGATTCAATATGCAGATACAAACGAATTTCCTTTTAAACTAATAGAATTCATTTCAGTGTGGCCAAATGTGTTTAATTAAATGTAAAGAACAAAGAATGCTCTTTAAGAGTTAGAATTTGTATGTAAAAGCTAATTTAAATAAAATAATAATAAACAAGCACTTTAAAACAATCACTGAGTCAGCTGTTGTGACAAGAAATAAAATCAAAGTGAGGTACCAGAACAACTGCCTTAGCTGAAGGCTATTTCTTAGTGCTTTCACAGTAGGTGATTTTTTAAAAAAACACCAATCACAGGACCAATTCCTCTTATTATTTCCCAGAGCAGCGCAAGATCAATTTGTAAAATCTTATTATACTGTACCTTGATCAAATTGTGTCCTACTGAGTAGACAGTTCTTATTTTCCCTCTCTCTCCTGGAGCATGAATACCTGTGCCATACCCATGCCAAGCAACTAAATATGGATTGTGGATTGTAATCCAGTATTTAACACGATCCCCAAAGGTCTGGAAGCAAAACGTGGCATAGTCATTGAAGATATCAATCACCGATTCATTTTTCCATCCCCCGAATTTTTCTTGCAGCATCAAGGGCAGGTCCCAGTGGTACAGTGTAACCACGGGGGCAATGTTTCTGTAGAGCAAAGAGTCAATAAGGGTGTTATAATACTGAAGTCCTTTTTCATTGGGAGCTGCCACCACTCCAGTGGGGAAGAGCCTTGACCATGAAATTGAAAACTGGTAAAAAGTAACTCCCAAAAACTGCAGAGCAGACAAATCTTTGTCCAACAGGGTATAGCTGTCACTGGAGGTGCCTGCGCTGTCCCTGAGCTCCGAGCGGGTGAAATGGTCCCAGATGGAGGAGCCCTTTCCGTCCTTCCTCCAGCTGCCTTCCACCTGGAAAGCTCCTGTCCCTACCCCCCAGAGAAAATCTTTGGGGAAAGTGTCATATAAAAACATCTGTGTTTCGCTCACAGGGCTGAAGTGGGAGTCCTTTTTCCACACAGATCTTCCCTCTCCAGCAAGCCCAGTAACAATCCTTACGAAAGCGAACGTCCAAAAAGCAACAATCTTCTCCAGTCGCTGGCCACACATTGTGCCAGTTTATAGTGCCAGTGTTAAAAATCAGATTTCTTGTACTGATGCTGAAAAAATTCCATTCTTTTGCTGGAGTCCACGCTGTGCAGACCGTTTTCATTTGTCACAAGCTGCTGGAGTGTCTTATCAAAGCTTCACTAAAAGCTGGTGATTGTAAAAGCCCTGTCAATGATTAGCCTGAACTGTGAGACGTAGAACAGATCTGAGAATGGTAATTTATAGGGAGGTGGCCTCTGCATGACCACTGAGACACCTACCTGGCTTCTTACTGCAGCCTGCCTCAACAACAGAAATGCCAGGAACTAATTTATCATCATTTAAAGGTCAGTCATTCAGGTAGGATAATACAGGTGACAGAAGGTCTAAGAAGCTGTCACATCCTTTATTTCTTGTGGAGCTGTATTTCAAGGAAACATTAATACAATTCACACTATATAAGCACCAATTTAAAGGAGATCTATCCTGTCTGTGTAATTGGATGACTGGAAAGGCAATGCATGATTCCTCAGTCCTACCCTGCTCAAAAAACCCACCTCTACTGAAAAACTCTTCCTGGACTTGTGGGAAATTTTGTTGTGAGCAAGAGATATACATACATCCAACTAACTATATAAAAACACAAAGCAAGTCAATATTTCAAACACCAAATGCAACCATTTTTCTATACTATATAAAAGTCTCCTGTACAGCACTACACACAGCAGCAGTACAAAATCAACAGGGGACTGCTCCAGTTCTTACACAATTTCCCTGGATTTCTTCAAATAAATACAATTAGCAAAGATAATTAGCCCTGAAAAATTCTATTTCAGTATTGATTATTTTAACAATTCATATACACAGCTGGAGCATCACTACAGCAAATATTTATACAGCAATTTTGCAGTATAATTTAATCTTTTAACATGTTTAACAACAGTACGTATGTTGAGATACAGTCAATTTACTCAACACAGTAGGACTGATGCCTGCCATTTTTGTTTTTTCTTGAGGTACAGTAATATAAAGTGTAACAGTAATAGTCATATAGTAATAGACATATAGTAATAGACACTGTGTGAGCACAGCTGCAGAAGAGCCTTGAGCAACAACACAGAAGTATGAAGTAGCTTTGCATGTAAGAAAGATACACACTGAAATGTGAACATGAGGACAATTAATCAGTGGAGCAGAGCACTCTGCTCAGATGAATCAGCCCTGCTGCCATGAGGGCCATGAGAGTCCAGATGCTCTGCTGGGCTACTGCTGCTTTACTGCTCCTGCTCCCTATGAGACCATGCTCTCAGCACTGCAGAATGCCACTGACATACACCTTTAATTTATCAGTAAAGCTGATTAATAAATACAAATGGAAGCCAATTCATTTATTTTTAGGATAAACAACAAAACCTCCATGTTTGTAAGCATTTCTCTGCAGAGCCTTTACAAGAAACATTTTCACCACAGATGAAGAAAAAGCCTGACATGTTCTGCACTCCAGGTCCCTGGTGGTGGGGTAGCCAGGCATCTAACATGAGCCTCTCCTCTTACCAGCAGTAACTGATCTACATTTCTCAGCCAAGATCCTACCACACACAGGCAGCTTGGGAACAAGAGGAGCAGACAGGGACTGTACAAAATTGGCTTACAATACATACTGACATGTTTCTTTTTGTTCTATGGAACAGCATTTAAAATGCTGTTTCATAGTTACTGCATCAACATCATCTTTCTATTTTGACCTTTCAAAGCATTGATTTTGTGCATCTTACTTCAAGAAAGAAAACCCAAGTACAAGTTGTTATGAATGCCAATACACTTCTAAAGCAGCTAGTCAGCATCATTACCAGATGTTTGAGCTCCAAGTACTTACAACAGCTCTGTAACCCCATGGGCAATCTGTGAGCAAGGGAAAGAAAACAGGCTTCTCCCCACCAAACACAGCAGTGTTAGCACCACCGGCACAAGGATGCAGACAGTGTGTTGCACCTGCCTGAGATGAGCAAAGTGCAGCAGAGACTGATGCTCTCAGATGCTTGGTCTGTATAAGGTTACGAACTGTACTTCTTTCCTTATTATTGACGTGACTGGGAGCATGCTCTAATCATGGTTTGAAATTGTTTCAATGTTTCAAGCCTCTGTGAATCCAGTTTCTTACTGCTTGGTCATATTTAACTGTTTGGGCTGTAATTTAACTTCATGAAGTTAAAGAGGAAGCAGTTTAAGTGATGAGAATCATATAGTGACTTGAATTTGGAAGAAGGATTTCATTATCTGAGCAAAGACTTGGGGAAAGGAAATACTGTGACTGTTGTGAATTTGGAAAGCAATCAGCACAGAAGAGTGAGATGTGATCAGGGGGTGTTAGGAAGCGAGGCTGTGAAAGGAGGGGAAGAGACTTAATGATTCCACTGGCTCAAGTGGCAGAGTCAGGCCAGGCTCCAACCCTGATGCTGTAGGAGGACATCATGCAGTATGATGCTGCACAGTGGGATTTCCTGCCTCTGTCCACACACCGAACCAATCTGGTTTCAGAATGAATCAAGACTGGGAGAAGCTGAAATCACCAGGGCACTTGCTGATACAGATTCAGTAGTTAGGAAGCCTAATGATTATTCAGTTCAATTCTTACTTATCAGTTTTCCTTTTATTCTTTGCCTTTGCCAAGGCATCTGATTCAAATGAAGAAAACAATTTTTCACTTGACTCTTGAATATGCACTCTCCTTGTTTTGGGGGTTGGCTTGAAAATCTGGGGTTTGATCTACAGAAATGCTGAACGCATTAGTTGAAAGGATAGAGTTTTGAATGTAAGACTGAGTATCTGAGTTGACACATTCATTCTGCCTAGATAAGTAAATGAAGAAAAAGACCTAAAGACAAAGTTCACTCAGAAGAAGTGTAATGTTTACATAAACATCAGCTGCTCAAATCTACTACTGCTGGGTGCTCAAAGAAGCACAGCTTATGTAATCGCCCACAACAGCATCCTGCAAATCCCTTATCTTTACCTTATACAGCAAAAACTGTTTGACATGGGATCAAGTCTTTCTAAAGACACATCATTGTGATGGATACTGCAGTTTCTAATGCCAATAGAAACTACACCACAGCTTTATGAAGAATTTTTGGAATTTTTCGTCTCTAACAAAATGCTAATTTCTGTTTCTACAATGCCTGAACAATTTTATTTTCTTTACTAGAGAGTCTAGTAAGAAAAATATTCCTTACTCACTTTAAAAGTTGGTTTCAATTCCAAGAGTATCAACATAGCAATGCAAGAATGTGGAAATAAACAAGATATTAACAAAAAGAAAACAGACTTTTTTATTTCTCAATATAAGAAAATGTAATTTTCTTATTAAAAATCTCCTCTCTCAACAAGCAAGACAAAGCTTTCACTAATAATATTAACAGTAGGTCTGGGCTTATTATATCGGGGAAAAAACCCTCAAGTTCAAGATTTAATATCTCACTTTTTAAAATGTATTTTGGAAAAAAAACCCAACATAAAAAGCCAAATTTGTCTGTGAGTTTCAGCAAGGTAGAAAACAATACTAATTTTGCAAAAAATATTTGTCATTGTTGTAAATAGAGTGGTGAAATCAAGTGTACTTTAGCTACTTTTTAAAAAGCTGTAGTTTTAGTTGAGTAATAGGCTTTTAAAATACTACCCATGATCAATTATAGACTCAAGGGATTTTTCCTTGATTTTATCTTGCCAAGCACATCATAATATATAATAATGAGTATTCCGTTTTCTTTCCTGTGGTGGAGCAAGGTTTTTCCCACTTCCACCAGTTCCATAGGCATGTACATAGGAACAGAAGTATCCTGTGTCTCCCCACCACAGCCAGGAGTGAATGGCAGGCATCCCAGGTGCTCAGGCTGACGTCTCCATGAAGGATTAAACTCTTGCCTTCCAAGAAACATGAAGATGTCACAAACCCACAAACAGATACTCCTCTGCTGGATGTTACTCCAGGTAGCTTTATCAACCACAAACAGAGATAACCACCTGCAATAACTCTTTGAGCATTATTTGAACAGTTTGGCTCTCACAAACGTCAGCCATTTTAACTGATCTTTAGTTCTGGTATCAGGAATAGGCACAGCTTTCAACGTTGCATAACGAGAATTAAATATGTAAATACAAACTTATCACTGGAGATGTTTTTCTAAAGCAATATCGGTTTTGTTTGCATAGCCATTATGTCGAGTGCATATGGAATAACTTGCTAAACAGGCCAAAAAGCACAGCCTGTGCTGTGGGTCTGTGTTTACTCACTCACTGTGCTCCTTATGCAGAAACCCAAATTCACAAGCTATGCTAATGCTGAACATACACGGGCCCACCTAACCATGTGTGTTCATAAAGGAACGGCAGCAGTTTCTGTATAAACAGGATCTTACAGTTACTTGAAGTCCAATTTCAAGAATTAAACAGGAATGGTAGTAAGTATCATTACGAGATGTGTGGAATGCGACCACGCCACCAAGCAGACAGTGAACACAGAGGGAACACAAGTGACAGCATTAGCAATTGCAGTATGAGACAGCTACCAATTGAGTTTGTACTCTGGTTGGTTTTTTTTTCTTTGATGAAGGGTCTCCCAGATCACTGGTAGTATTTGTAATGTCACAAACTCAGTTTGTCTTTCCCATTCTTCTCCAAGCCCAACAACTATTAGCAATTCAGTAGGTTGACAGAATCTAAACATCAGACAATATTTCAGAGTGTAGTAGTTTTTTTTGGATTGAACAAATTTATCCCCTTCCAGCGTTTAGCAAGTGTGTTCAGTGGAGGGAAATATAGAAGATTTCATTAGAAATTATTTAGAAAATTAAGCGGTCAATAGCAGAAACAGAACGTAAACTAATTCCCTGGTTTCTCTTGGACTCCTAGATTCCAAGCTCTCCCCAGCCTTAGCACATGGGAGAAAATAGCATTAGAGGAGGAAGCAGTCGCTCCGACAGCCAGGCAGCAGGGGACTGTCACACGTGTACGACCAGTTTATGACCAGGAAATGCCCTTCAGAGCTGCGCCGGCCCGGGCTGCCTGCGCGCCTGTTCTGGGCGCTGTGCGTGCCTCAGTGCCCTACAGAGAGGCGGGAGCCATGGAGGCCTGGCACTGCTCTCCTGTCTGTTTTCAGCCCGCGGGCTCGCCTGCTCAGCCGGACGTGCCCGAGCACACCGGCTCCATTTTGAGGAGCTGCTGCTGCGGCTGCAGCGCTCCGATTCC
>NW_005054297.1:9447731-9480295 GCF_000277835.1 Geospiza fortis | reverse complement strand
GTGCGGAGAGGCCGCCCCGCCGAGCTCCCGCCCCAGCGGCCGAGGCTGCCACGCGTGCCAGGAACGCGAACCCGTGCCCAGGGAAATGCCCTTGCCCGGAGGGGGTTGTGGCTGAGCCTGTCCAGTTTCCCTTTCCCCGAAAGCGGGTGGGGTGCAGGGCGCGGAGCGTGCGCTCGTCCGGGGAAGGAATGCGGATGAGCGAACCTGCTGTAAGGGCGGTGTGCCGGAGTGTTACCTCTTCCTTAATTCCAGCAGGAGCACACGCCAGGCGTTGCTGATGGCGAGCTGGAGGGTGCGCAGTATTTCCAGAAAAGCAATTCGATGGGGGAAAAAAGAGCTTGAAAGTCTGGAAGTAAACAAGTGTTCATCGATAACGATGCAACCATCAGTAGGATGTAAAGAGATTTTAAGCATAAACATATAGGTGTTCCTGTGCTTTCCAAAGTGCTGCTCACCTATGCAGTCACCATAAGATGATATCCCTTTTCATTTCTGGCTCAAATAAGTTTGCTTTTATTCTGATGGAGTCTCTGTGCACATCTTTTGCTGGCTTAACTACAGATGTCATTTTGCAAGTTAAGGTGCAACTCTAGTTCTGGATTCTCCAAAGAATTTAAGCTTGTTTATAGCTTACATCTGGTGCTCTGCAATGGTGGGTGGTACAGTTTGAGTCTTCTGCTGTACTGACAGAGGTCTGCCAGCAGTAAGACTCCTGGCACTATTAAACTATGATATTTTCATGGTTTGTTTTGGCTTGCTGATGACTTCAAATATATGTAAGAGATTTGCTTCTCCCATGTCCCTGCTATCACCTTTTTAGAAAACTGGTCTTCTTGAAAGGCTTGCTTCCTCCTTTCCCACCTTCCCAGGACAAAGGCATTCTCCCTCTGTGTGATCTTCTGAACGTCACATATCTCACAGTGTCTGGGCCTGTCCTAGAAGGGGCAAAGACAGCCGTCATTTTTGGGAGTATAAAAGTTGCCTTATCCCGTTCCCTTTTCAGTGCTGAAGTGGCTGCTCAGCCATCTCTGCTGCAGCTGTGGAAATGGAGGCAGGAGCACGGTGATGTTGGTAATGGTGCAGCCTGCTCTGCTTGTGCAGTGACAGCACGAGCATATTGGAAGTCAGTGTCACACCTTTGCAAACTGTCCTCCTGTAGTGCCAGGTGTAAGTAGCCCCTGTTAGCTTGATTCTGCAGCATATTCTCAGCTGTGCTGAACTGATGTGTGCAGAGTTACACAACAAACTGATTTGTATTAGAAGGGATTTATTTTTTCACCCAGATTAGTGGCCATGACCCAGTTCCCAAGCATCCAGCTACAGCAGTACACCCGAGGGATGAATGCCCAGGGAGCAGGGTTTTCTTGAGTTTCCCCTTCTGAGGGGGACACTCCTGGCTGGAGCTGGAGCATCACTTACAACTGTGATATTGCTTGTAAAACTGCTGCTGTTACCACACTCAGTAACTGTTCATTAAGTGTAGTTACCCAAGCAGGTGTTACTGGTTTCACTGAGGTGATAGTATAAATCTTTTTATACTTATAAATTTAGTTAGTGCAGTTGTTCTGGAAGCACCAAGTGTCATAGCTGATATGTGAGCAAAACTTGCACTGAAATAGGCAGACTGGAAAGAAATATGATTGTTTTGATGGAAGACCCTCATTGAGACACAGTACGTGAAGTAAGGTGCATTACTTTCTACTGCAGTCATTGAGCTAGATTGGTGAAGTTCAGTTTTCTGTTTTGTATTTTGAGGTGCAGACTGGATTATATGATGTTACGTTGGAAAATATTCTGCTTTACTAAACTCTAGGCTTGTAAAAGCACCCCTGGAGTTCCCAGTGTTTGTCCTACCTAACAAGTGGGTTTCAGTTTCTGTTTGTGTTGCTCTCCCCAGTAAGAGACAGATACAAATCTTCCGAGAGAGAACTTGCAGGCTGGCATGATTAATTACTGTGGTGTTCTGTTACAGTGTAAGATGGAGGATTTGAAGCAGTAGTCACAACAGGCGAGGACTGGGTGGCACAGCCATACAGCTCTAAGATAGCTGAGCAGCCTTTTAGGCCTTTCAGATGCCAGGCATAACTCACCCCCTAACTGGGTGAGAGTAATCAGAATTCTTAGTTACAACTCCTGCCTAGGTGGAACTGCTCACAGTTCTTCCTTGCTGGTGCTGTGTTGAAGCAGCCCTGGGGAGCCACACCTACATTTTGGCCTGTTTTAATTTTAGCCATGTTGGTGAGTATCTCCAGGATACACAGGACACATTGCTGTGGGTTTTGGGGGCATGTCCTGGGAGGAAACTTGACAGTTGCAGCCTTTCCTCATTGCAACAAGCATAGGTAAAAGGTGAACATACAGATTTTCCAGCTGGTGGTCCTATGTATGGATGGATGGCATAATATACCAATAGGAAGGTCAATCAGAGTATGTTAAATAGATAAGCCCAGGAGGGAGGAAAGTGGTCCCATCTAAGATCTAAGCTGGAATGATAGATACTTAATGTGGCTTGATTTTTGCAATTAGTTATGCAGAGAATTAATAATTTATCTGGCATGCCTTTATAAAAAGCATGAAAAATCTGTTTCATGATTCCTGGGTAAAAGCTTCACTGAAAGGCAACTTTGTTGTTGCCCTGAGGCAAACTTTTCTCCCAAGCAGTTCTCTATTCACTGTATTATGTCAGCAAGGGTACCTTTTCCTCTGAGGAGCAGGATAGCTGAAGAAGATTGGTGAATTTATAGCAGAATATTGAAGAAGGCTGTGCATAGATGTCAATCTTCCTTTGTAGCTTAGGGCTGTGTGTTTTAAGTTTGCATTTCATAAAACTTGTATAAATCTTAAAAAATTCTAACATTATTGCCTATTCTCAAAACACCAAAAGGTTCTGCAAAGCTTCTGCCAAAATTATCTACACTTTAAAACTGATTCCAGAACTGGAATCCAAACTCAAGATCACGTTAGCGGAAAAACACTGATTAGTAAATCTTGCTAAAAAGCCTTTGGAGAAGCCTACTGAATAACTTTAGAAATAAAGCAGACATGTGGTTTTAAGCTGGGCTAGCCAATGTAATACATATTCCCTGCTATCACTTATAAAGTGTTCAACTTTGATGACTGTAATTTTGGGATATATCCATGTTCCCTCTCGTAACAACTTCCAGGTAGCGCAGAGGTTGGCAGAACAAGGTAGATTTGCAGAGCACCTCACTTAGTTAACAGTTTTTAGTGAAAACAGTAGAATGAACGAACTGTTGATCTAAAATTCTCAAATATTTAAAACTTTAACAACTATTAAAAAAAAAAGAGAACTTTAAAGTCACTTTATTTTGCAGTGTTGTATTAAGTATTTAAATTCTTTTACTACATAAAAGATCTAATGATACTTGTTTTTCTCTTGCCTATGTTACCTTAAGCCTAAAAGGAAGTTAGTAATGATGAGTACAATTGAGTAATTAAGTCCAAATATCTGCTTGGTGACTTTTTAAATAGATGCTCTCTTCAGACCTATTAACTATAGGTATTGACTGTCAAAATTTCTGAGTTTATATAGTACTGCATTTACATTGTAGGAATATATGTAAAATAGTAGAGTCTTGAAAATCTGTGCTTCAAGGCATGAAGTCCATGGATAGAAAAGGTTGAAGTTGAGGAGGAATGATTTTCAATCTACCATTTGTTGAATCCGTATTAATATATGCAGTTAAAACACCAAGAGCCTAAATTTTTACAGGAAACAACATTTCCAATTCTAGAAAATTGTTTTAAATGCACTGAATGAATCTATACACGTCCCATCTGCTGTTTATGCTTTCAAATTATGTGTTCCATTGATTTTAAGCCCTAAATCCAAACTGACAGGAGTTGACTTCTGGTAAAAGAGCCTCAAGGACCCCTTATTATCAATCAGACTTGATGCCAGTACTTTACTTGTGGTTCCCTGTAATGGTGAGGAAGTGCCAGCTGAGCTCCATGGTGAGGAGTAGCTCCCAGCTGTGTCCAGGGGAGTCCTGAGCCGCAGCCTTTACCTGCTGGCTGTGATTTAGGCCACAGGAGGTGCTGCTTTGCTCTAAAATGGCTGCTAACCCTGGAGGTGGTGATACCAGCCAGGTACCTCTTTCCTCAAGTTTTTTTAATAAAACTGGATTTGTTATGGCTGTATTGTGGTCAGGTACTACAGTAAGGTAACAACATAGATTTTGGTGTTATTTTTCTTTATTTAAATTTTGTAAGTTTCTTGCTGGCTAGTTTTTTAGTGAGGTGTAAGTTACTGTTTTAAAATTTTATGAGAAGGTGGAGAATGCAGTATGTGCCATTATTTCACTGTTTCAAGCTCCTGGTCCTTTCTTTCCACATGGGACACTACTTCAGAGCTGTGTTAATAATTTTAACTATAGAAATAGTTTCATTGAGGTTTGTGATAATTAATCAGAAAAAATAATGTACTTATACATCTGTCTTAAGTCATTGTATTTTATTGCTGCTGGAAGTTTGTCTTGCAGTATGTAGTGGTGAAGATACCAACTAAGAAAGAAATAAATTTTTTTCATGATTCAAAGATTAGAGTCAGGGGGTGTGGATGTTTGAGTAGCTACTTTTAACTATCTGGGCTTTATTTTCTGAACTGTAAACAAAATTTCAAAATCAATAAATGTAATGGAGCTGTTGAGAAGGTAACCTTCAGTACATTGCTACTTTGTAGTGTGAAGAGCTGTCTGTATTTAAAAGTTTATAAATCTCTTTTCCCTTTTACTAGGATATCCGGAAATTCTTTGGTGTTATACCTCCTGGAAAGCGACAAGGGTGTGAGACTGTGAAAAAGAGTGAAAAAATTAGAAATGGTGAAGGACCCTCAAGTGGGAAGAAAAGGGAAAAGGAGACTAAGGTTAGTTTTGCTTTTCATATTTGTGAAGTGCTTGGTTTCACTGATGCTGGATTATTTGTGTATGTAGCATTTTGTAAAGTCATGGTTCTTCTCATATACTAAAATAACAGACTATATGTTAATTGTTTTTATAGACATGGGAGGAAACTGCCACTTAAAATTAACTTCTAGCAGTAAAACTTTGTAGGTGGTGAAGAAAATTGCTAATTTAGAAAATTTGGTTTGTAGGACAAAGGTAGGTAGAAGTTGTTATGGTTAAGTGCTCATGTAAGAACAGTCTGATATATTTGAAGTTATTCTGCCTATTGGCCACAGTTCTCTAAGTAGGTTTGCTAATGTAGTTTTTAGTCTAATGAACCCAAGGTTTGTGCCCAGTAGATGTAGACATATCATAAATGTGTCATGCTTACAAATGAGGTAAAAGTCTGTTGTGTGGTGCCTGCTGACCAGTTTTTGTAACACCTGTGCAGGAAACATGAACAGTATCTTTGTCGGGATCACTTCTCTAAACCTGCTGCAAAAGTCAGATTCTTTAAAATGGCAGATTAAAACTAGATTGGGTTCTGGTTTCAGACTACTTTCTATGTTAATCTTCTGAGCTGTATAAAAAAGAAAGCAATGGCTAAAGCTAGTTTAAAAATCACTTAAAGAGTGGAAGAATTTCTAATGGGCTGGATTGTGTAACGTGAAACACAACAGTTTAGTAGCGAGATGCTACTTAAATAAGTGCTCTGACTATGTAATTTCAATGTGAAAATTCTTCCTTACTTTCTCCGTGCTGCATCTTTTCCCCTCCAAAGCAGGGGTTAGCACAAGACTGTTTTTAAGTGTGATATTGGAAAACAAATAATTTCTGTTAAAATTTGTTTGAAACTCATAAATTTGAATGTGTGACTAAGAGCTGAGAGGATCTGTTTAATGGGTGAACTAATGGACTGCTACTCTTAGGTGGATAATTCATCCAGTGAAGATGATTCCAAACAGAAGCGGACAAAAAAGAAGAGAAGAATAATCTATGATTCAGGTAGTGTTCACAGTTGTTTCTGAATATTCCTTTGTATTTCTTGCATCAGCATGCAAGGTTGATTAGGTAAATTGTACATCTGAAAGTTTTTGTGGGTTGAGTTTTATAAACAGCTCCTGTTCAGCAGTGAGGAATAGTAGGAGTACAAAATTAATATATTGCTGCTACCTCTGAAGTACTGATATTGTTTGGAGATTTGGCAAGTTCTAATCCTTTAGAACTTCTGTCCTAGTAGTAGGACAGAAAAAGAGAAACAGTACTCTAAGCTCTTCAAGAGGGAAAACTGGTTTTTTGTTGGGGGTTTTTGGTGGTGTTGTTGATGGTGGTTTTGTTTGTTTTGTTTTATACAGGGTGCCAGTACGCAAGTCAATTGACTATAATCACTCTGTTTTTAGATATAATTACAATATATTTGTGTTTATCGTGGAAAGAGAGAGACTCTGAAAGTTAGCCCTCTCTAACACTTGTTAGTTGTCTCTGCTTCTTCAGTTTCTCCTCTTTATTCATGTAGATGCTGGGATCCATAATCCACAGTAGTATAAATCTGTCATCTCCACAGCTTTAGGGATATGCAGAATGGTTGGTGATGTGAGTGGCAATTCACCAGTGTTCTCCTGAAAAATCAGAGTACCACCTCTGTAGTTTTTTGGTTTTTGCTTGTTGTTAGTTTTTGGAATAGGTTTCCATCTACTGGAACACATCAGCATAATAGTATATTTTTTGTGGGTTTTATGTTGTTTTTTTTTTTAATTTTTTGTTTTGTTTCATTTTGGGTGTTTGGTTTTTTTTGAAGTAAATTGCTGTAGTGTTTTTGAAGGTTGCATTCATTTTCAGAAAGATTGCTGTACAGATATAGCAGTTACTGAAATAAATAACAAAATATTTATTGTTATGTAAACAAAAAAACACTGTCAAGATTGAGTTCTGACCAAATTTTCATTTAGTCATTTATATGGTGGATGAAAAAGGAAGCTGTGCTCTGACCTTCCTACCATATGGTAGGAATATGGAGTCTTTCTCTCACTCGGCTGAATATATGTGAACACATGTTGACTGTTACGTGATCTAATACTTAAAGCCTGTGTGTATGTGGAGGAAATCTACATTTATGTTGTGGTCAAAACACAGATTCAGAAGAGGAGGTGCAGTCAGTGAAAAAATCCAAGAAGTCACCCGAGAAAAAAGCAGCTGCTTCAAAATCTGGTAAAGTTCTAAAGCGGGATCCTGTTGTTTATATTTCAGAGACAGGTAATGGAAGAAATATATCATTATATGTGTAGTGGAGTGGGTTATGTTATAGTGGGGTGGATTGTTTGATAGACTCAAATGTGACCATAAAACCTAATATTGGGGAGGACAAATTACATTCTCCTCAAACAAGCTAACCAAAAACACTTCAGAAGTTTAGCCTCAAGTACTGTAAAGTCAGGAGCAGGGTGAAAAGTGAGGTGATGGTGAGTAGTGGCTTAGGTTGATTTAAATAGGCATATGGTTTAATGAGGTAATGCTTCCTTGCTTAAGAGAATTCAGTAGATGTAGGGGAGGAAGTTAAGGAATTACCTTTAATATAGTTTAGCTGCTCACTAGCATACTTTGAAATGTATGGCTGGCTGCAGGGATTTTTATTTTACCAGGTATATAACCTTCCATGTCTAATCTCTGTGTGATGTGCTGGTCACTAAAAAGTTCTTTTACCTCTCAATACAAACATTTATTTTGTCAGTTGCTGCAGTGGTTGCCTGTACTTCTGCACCCACTCTGAGATGGGCTGAAGCTGTACCTTCTGTCTTCTGCCTTCTGTATTTATCTCTGAGTAGAGTTCTTTACTAGCCACAGTACTTCCTGAAGAAATTGTGATTGAATTAACAGACTTGAATCCAAGCCTGTTTTATTAAAACATGGTTTTTAAATAATAGAATTTCAGTAGGGCTTCTGTAATCCCTCTTTGAGTTATATTATGCTTATTTTGGAAGAGTGGACACTTTCCTTAGGTGTTGTAGTATTTTTTTTGTAAGTTTATTGCTGAGCATAAACATTGCCTCCCTGTAAAAATACAATGCATTTTTAAAACAAAAAGGGATTGTTTGCTGCAGTATTGCATTAGAAGCGTGGCTCAGCTGTTTTTTTCCATACTTTTCTTTCCCGTTGGGGTCTTTTATGTCTCTTAGATACATGGTGCTTGTTTTGCTTGTCCTTGGTAGTTGACCTGGCATACTGCTGTACCACATCAGGTATTCAAATGAACTCAATTTTCCAAAATAACGTGAACGTTTTATTTGTCTTATTTATCCTTTTGCTCAAAGCTTTGTTTCCTTTGACAGTTTTTCCCACCATTCTTTCCTAATTAAAAGGATCTTTAAAAGCATTTATCCCAGAGTAGGTAAATGATCAAATTTCTGGGGAATAAACAGCATATATTTAGGTTTATTATGCAATTCCAAGTGGTGTAATCAGATTTTTCTGCATAGGGATACCATTGGAACACTAGTCAAGGTTATTAGTTATTATCTCTGAAAACCATGGGCTCAAGGTTACTCTTATCAAAAGAGTCTTAAGTACACACAGGTTTGATTTAACAGTGTATTCTAAAACAATGCCTTTATAACCTTGAGACATAATGCTTGAATTTTGTTTACTTATAATTTCTATAAATTGTTTCTTCAGCTTGATAGAACTGCCAAGCTGAGTGCATTGAAGTGGTATTGATACAGCAGCTGGCTTGAGATAAACGTGTTTTACAAGAATAGGAATGTAGACATATAGATAGAAAAGGTCCTAACAAAATTTGTAGACATTTGTCCTTTTTTTTAGTGTTATGGAACTGAAAACTTAAATCAAGACTATGCTGCTTGGACTCAAAAGTCAGAATCTCTTTCTCAAGGGCTCTGTCCATGGCAGTGTTTGAAAGAGCCTTTTGGCATCAAGAAGGCAGTAAAAGTTTGGTAGTTAATTGCCTCAACCTGTTTTTCAATTTAATTTGAAAATTTCTTCCTCTTGTTGCTGGAATTTCTTTTCAGCTGATCTATATATCTGTGTGGTACCCAGCTTTCTCCAGAAGTGTTTGGGGAAATGAACCTTTTGGTTTGTATAAAAGTAGACTGATCTGGGTTATTGCATTGCTTTGTTTCTTATTGGCTTGTGAACAAGTTAATTTTTTTAAAAGGCAAAAGAACAAAGCAAGAATAGTTGCTCTTTGTTTTTATTGATACATTTAATCTAAATAAATATTTAGTTTAATGATGGTCAAAAATAAAACTAAGTTATTCTGCACAGTAACAAGGGGGAAAAAAAGACTTTTTTATTGGTAGTACAGTCTTAAGGAATTGGGAAAAATCCAAATGTTCATTGTACTTTTTAAAATAGTACTTGCACTGTTTAAAGAAGTATGGAACCTTGAGCTTTGTAGATGACCTGTTAGTGTGGTTTGTTGTACCTCATCTGGTTTCATCATAGGTGGTTATTCAGCAAGAATTTTGTCCTCGCTTGAAGTGAATACTTAGCTTTCATAGACATTGTAGAGGTAATCATGTCAGTGTAGCAATTGCCTTGATTGCTTGAGTATTTTTAAAAATAGTAAAGCCTTATAGTAGTGGTAGGCAGAATTATTTATAAAGGTAGAAAAACTGACATGGTAGGAACTGAGGAGGTCGGCAGGTTAGTGGAAAATAGTTTCTTTAGAGCTTCGAAGACAGGATAAAAAGAATAGCTTGTGAAGGTCCTTGATAATACAGACTCTTTTAATGTAGAGAATATTGGGGATAGGGAAACAAACAACAAAACAAACACAAACAACCTCACACAAAAAATTAATTAAGTGCTAATACTGGTGGGCAAAAAAATAGTTCCTACATTCAAGCACAGGTTCAAATGAGGAGCAGGTTGTCAGTGAATAAGCATGTCTTTCACTGAAATATTTCATGGGGAAATAAAATGTCGCTGGCACTTCCTGGGCAATACTTACTTCTGGAAAATGCTATACATGAGTGAAAATGTGAGGAGGAGATAAATAGTACTCTGTGTACCAACTTTGCTCTGAAGTGTTTCATGGAAGGTCAGTTGAGGAGCTGTAGTTGAACCTTAAGGGAGTTTTGATATGCGTTTGAGGAATGAGAGTGGGTTCTGGCAGAAATCCTCTGAAGAAGCAGGGGATGGGTGTTGTAGAGGAGAATGCAAAAGTTACTGAGGAGTGAGCCTGTTTAAAGTTGATTTGGTTAAGTTTGGGAATACCAGCAGTACAACATAAGGGCCATGTAATGTAAATGTGCTCTTGTACTCAAACTCTTAAGAGTGTTGTATGAACATAGTGAGTGTATGATAGTAGTTAACTCCCTGAATAGGAGAGAAGGTGTAAACCAGGTGTGCATGAAATAATATAATCTTATTCTTATAGAAGTGGTCTTTTTTTCTTTCTACAGAAACTAGGATAACAGCAATATTGAGAAATAAGTGTAATTCTGACTAAAAAAAGGATTCATTTATCAGAAGACATTACTTGTCAGCCTGTATTTAAAATGTGATAGGACATGAAATAAAATTAATTTTAGTTTAGTCTCTGTAGCAGGTCTTCAAGCTGTAGCTGTGTTAGCTCAAGATGTTGCTGTTTTCCTCTGCCTGTTCTATTCTCCATGCTGGAGACCTTCTTTCTCCCTTTCAGATCTCCTTATTGAGCTGCCAGAGTAACTGGTCTTAACTGGTTAATCTCCCGGATTAGTTCAAAATGTAAAAAGAGGATTTATGTTTGGATTTTTTTTCCTACGCTGATTGATTTTGTTTGAAAACAGAGCACAGTGTCCTGAGAGGCTCAGTAAGCTGAGCTGCCTGAGCTGCAGCTGGAAAAAATGAGCACATTTATACTTGACTGGATTACTCAAAGTTACCTTTTTTCCTATTTTGTAATTATTCACACGGCATTACTGAATATTCCTGTTACACAGGTAACTTCAGGCAATTAAGCCAGAGCAGGAAATTTAATTGCATGGTGGATTCAGATCTGCTTCTGTGAACTACTGTTGTAGGAAGGTAACCTGCTCCAGTGAATAGAAGTTTCAGTAATAATAAGCTGGACTGAGTTAGTGGACTAATTCCTTCTAATTGCTTGCTGTGGTTATACACACAGCTGTTTTTATGCCAAGTGCAAGCGTTTCATTTGGAAGGAGTTGTTATAATTGATGGATTTGCAGATCAAGATAATTTACTTTGGTTTAAATATATTCAGCCTTCTTATGTATTTTAGTGGTCCCAAAACTAAGCATACAGACTTGACTAACAATTTTTTTTGGTATGTGTTGGACCAAGGATATCAAAGGCTGTGTAGTTTGGCACTCAAGTTTCTAACTCATGGTAGTTAACTGCATTTCAGTGTTGTATCCCTAAACCTTTTTATCTCAAAGTGAAAAATAAAGCAGAGGCAACTTTCTAAGTTTGTAACTGAAAAATCCAAAGGTAAATTTGTTTCAGGGGTGTAAAGGTGAAATGATTCATGTAAGCTTTATATTTTTATAACAGCACAGAACCTTGACATGTCAATATAGGCCAAATGCTAACAATTGTGGTTTAAAGTGCATGTTTGTACTACATCTAAAATCAGTTAGGTTTTTGAGAAATGGCCTGAAAAATCTAACATGACTTAATGACATAATATCTAAATTTTTAAATGTAGGTTGCAACTACTAGCTTTTTTAAGTGAGGAGAAAGAAAGAAAAATATAAAGCTAATCACACAGCATCTGTTCTTTGGAAGGAGTTGCAGGGGAGGAGTTGGAATAGACTTGCTGGCTTTCTTGAGAAGTGGTTATCTTAAAGAGTTACTTTAGGCAAAAGATGAGTACAAAACTCAGTCCTGCCAAGTGTTGGGAGTGTTGGCTACTGACCCATGCATAGGTAAAGTAAATAAAGTCAATACTAAGACTGTAGACAAGCTTTATTTTCTGCACCCTCCATTTAGCTTAGACTGCAGTGCCTGTTGCTGGAGATGGTAGGTCCTGTAGGACAGGACCTGTTTAAGTACTTGTGCAGAAGAGGTGTCATTGAAACTGAAAAATGTCCAGAATGTTATAATTTTTTACAAGTAATGTAGATTTAATGAATTTAGGATGTAGTCCTTTAGCTCTATGCAGAAATCCTTATGTAGTAGTCTACAAATGTTGTTCAACATAAGTAGAAATTAGTTATGCTCTGTACATGCCCTGCCTATATTTGGAGTTGGTTTTATGACATCATAGTAACAGGCTGTTCCTGCCTCAGATATTTTGTATCCTAAATAGAATAGGAACCAGGGAATTACATTTTCTAGTGATGAGCAACTCAACGGTACAGAAATAATAAAATACATTGGTCTGAGGGCCTGTCCTATGCTGCTTGTTGCCATTGTCCCTGCCTGCAGTAGAGTGCTCCCTTTTTAGATTGGCTGAGATCATTCCTGTACCCAAGCCTTTTACAAGGATCTGAATTTATTTTTAAAACAGCTGAGATAATTTTTATCAGGCTCAGTTAGGGAACAACCACAGGTGTTGTTCAGTAATCAGCAGGTGAAGCTCTTTTGAGAAAGGGTGAGGGTAAGAAAGAGGAATAATAAACAGTTACAAGTGACCTGCTGGGATTGGTTTATTAACATAATTGTGCTGCTGCTGTAGCAGTATGTGAAATAAAAGCCAGCTGTGCTTTAACGTCATGGAATAGCTCTTAAACCTGCAGCATGGCAGTTGTTTGTTGCTAGGGAAGTTCGTCCTCCTACATTGCCTGGCATAATAGATCCCCGCTTCATGTGTAGTGTTTGTGTACAAAATAATTAAAAGCAATCTCCTGATGGTCACTGCCTGTGTGTTCCATTGATCACATGATTAGCTTGCCCTTTGCTGCATGTACTTGATTTCCAGAAGCCTCAGCTGGAATATTTGGTCTTTACTTGTGTTTGTAGTTCTGAGCTGATCCTGGAAAAAATAGTGTATGTTCAGGATATTTTTTCATTTTTATTTCATTTTTCATTCATAGCACACAAAAATTGATCAATGTAAACAGGAAATACTGTTCCTGGAATAGTTGTGTTCTGCTCTAGAAAGGTTTTACAACAGAAATGTCGTCTAGTTGATGCTGAAATTGATTCCTGTTTCTCAGTGAAGTCTATTCCCCCATGTAAGGCTGTCTCGAGGTTTGCCCAGCAATTGCTATAAGAATGCAATTAATCTACAATTTTTGCAAGTTAAAACCCAAATTTTCACTTTTATTTGACACAAATTATTGGCTTGCTGGTATGAATAAGAACACATCTTTTTCCTTTTACAGGTCATGTGTTGAGCACCATTGATCTGATTAGTGCAGCAGCAATAGTATCACTGTCTTGGCATTTCAGAGTTGTAAATCAGGTTGCCTTCATGCTTATAAGGAAACTGGAAATGTGCAGCTGATTAACTTTGCTGTTCACTTCTGTGGCACCTGGTGTATGTTTTGTTTGTTTTGAGGAAAAGTGTTAAGGTTTTGCTAAAAACGTTGGGTTTATCAGTACTTGAACTAAGGGGAGTGCCTGGAGATCAGGTGAATTTGTGATGTGTTTATGGATTTGCTGAACCTGGGATGAAAATGTAGCCTGAGTGTCAGTCCCCTAAAGCCTCTTTTGAAACCCACTTTTAATAGAATCAGGCTCGTTTTGTTTCCTAATGACAACTTCCATGTTCTCATTCTCCTTTTTCTTTATTTTTATTTATCAATGACTGTTCATATGTGAGTTTCTTGTCTGTCTTCAGCCACTGCTTGCAGTCAATAAATGCTTCTAATCCTGTCATTTCCTGGAACAACATAATTAAAGCCAAGTTCTAACTATTGATAATATGTAGTACTGTCTTCCTAAATGACCTGAGTGCATAATTTTTTAAATTAAAATCTAATTGTATTTACTTCTTTCTGCTTAAGAGAAAGCAATATCCTGTTGGGTTTTATTGCTATTTGTGGTTATAAGTGAATAATGAAAAAAATCAATATTGCACACAGATCCTCTGATAACAATAATAAGTAAAAGTTCTTTTTTAGCATTGAGCAGTCCTTAGTTTAAGAAAAGCTGGGAGCTGGGGGGCAGACTAGGATTTGTGTAATGATAAGACAAATAAATGTAATTACATCTACATCAACTGCTGATTTACAGTAATAGTATATTTTATTCCTGCAAATTTTTTTTTGTTAAACTGAAAAATTTGAAAGAACCAGAAATATTCTCGAAATTGTTTGAGATAAGTAATCTCCTATTCAGACTTGAAACTATTGTAAATTAGGAGTCTACAGCATCCAGTATCCAAATCTCCCTGAATAGTCACAGTTTGTTAAATTGAGCTAAATGGCAGTAGGACATTTACTGCTGCATTGGGAAAATAAATTGTGTGGAGAATAGTAAAGCTTTTAGCATTGTGTAAAACCTGCTGGTGTCAGCTGAGGGCCTGGGATTGAATTTTCTCTTCCATATAATGTGTTGTGAATTGACTTGGCTGAAATGCCACTTTCTCTTGGATAAATTTTTATTTACCCCACTAGAGATGCATCTTTGTGTTAGTTTTTTCCCTCTCTGAACTTGCTCTCCCAGCAATGGGTGGAATCCTGCTTGGTTCTCATTATAGTCTGCTTAGTAAGTGCTCAGTAGCAGCAAGTTCTGGCTGATGCCTGAAACACTCCAAAATGCTGCCATCTGTTGAGAATGGGTGAAACAAAAAACAATTGTTTCCCTCTATCTTTGCCTAGAATACAACAAAAATAAGAGATGACAGACTAGGGATAGATACAAACAAAAATAAGAGATGACAGATAGGGAAGTGGTAAGAAAACAAATTTTTGTATGAAAAGAAATACGGGAACTTAAATTAGGGGTTGCTGGAAAATGAACATGTTTTTGTGATAAGGCTGTCAATTTAAGTTCTGGTAAAAAGCGGATGTTTAGAACAATCTGTTTATATGTTGAGGTGTCTAAAGCATATCTATTTTAAGAAAAGTAAAACTAGACTTCAGTTAGAGGCATGCAAATAAAACTGCCTCTGTTTCTGTTCCTCTCAAGTCTTTCTGCTGCTTTTATAGACTGTCTAATGTTAATTTTGGGTATTTTCTTTCAGTTTATTTGCTCACTTTGAGTTTGTAGAAGAATTCACAAAGATGATGCTTTTACCATTTGTAGAAGTTTGTCCAGTGATGTTTGTCTTCTGTGCTGTTGTATTAATCTAATCATGTGGCAGTGATCTATGTGGAGTTTTGTATGCCTCAGTGAGAGGGTTTCATTTGTAGAACTGTCAGTAAGACTTCACAACATGACATAAAACTCTTTGAAGTCCTTGGTATTCATTTTTTGTTGATTGATTGACTGAATGAAGAGTTTGGGTTCTGAATTAATGAACAGCCATCAAACTTTCTCTTTTTCATTGCTGGGCAGACCATGTCCTGACTATTAGAGAAGAGTCTGAAAAGGAGAGATTAAAATTTTGCTCAGTGGTCTGTGGGCTAATTCTCAGTAAGACTGTGTATGCCACTTTTCCTCCTCCTTTCAAACTGAAAAATCCATTTTGTCTTGCTGACCTTGTCCGATTTCTGTGTTCTGTGAAATTGTTGCTTTTCTTTTAGTTGGTTTTGGTTGTACTGGAAGGAGGTGTGTTTAAGTGCAGAGATATAGAGAGCTCATAGAATCTGTAAAAGGGAAAAAGTGAAAAAATGGCATTGAAATGTTTTTGCTAAAACATTCATAAACTATGAGCAATACTTTAAAAATAACTAGGAAGTTTACCCAAGAATCCTTTTTTCTTTTTTTTTTTTTTGTAAAGAAAATGTTCTGATATTTTTGCTTGGTTTGTAATGTAAGATAGAGAGATTCTTAAGAATACATGTCTACAAAGCCTATGTAGCTACTTTGTTGATGAGTACTATAAGGTAATAAATAAACGTGCCTTTGTGCATCACATAAAATGTGAAGGAAGGGTTGTACTGTTCAATTTGACATTAATGAAGGAGGGAGTTCAAATTTCATTGATCTAGATCTTCTGTTTATTGTTTTCCTCATTTAAGAAGGGAAGGGATTTCTTTTTGAACTTGTCAAATTGGGAGGTAATGTGTGAGCAGAAGTAACAATGTTGTGTTGTTATTTCGGTACTGAATCTGTTCAGACTTGAGTTATGCTATTCAAGGTGTTAAATGCTATGTGTTGTGCAACTCAGCCTTTTTTCCAAAAACTTTGGAATGCCTGTAGCATTTTTTTAGGATTTGAGTTGATGTAATCTGCCAAAATAGTTGTCTTGGAACTTCTGTTATTAGAACTTGAATTCTGTGTACCAGAAGTAATGCAATTCTCTTTGTGTTTAGATGAAGATGATGATTTTGCCAATAAAAGAATTTCCCTGAAACCGAAGGAGAACGGGACGTCAGGGGTTGGTTGTCCAGGAACAAATACTGTGAAAAAAGAGGAGGTAAAACCACAAGCTAAAAGCAAACCCCTCTCTCCAGTGAAACAGACTCCCACCTCTGCACTTGATTTCTTTGGGACGAGGAGTGTCCAACGCTCAGAAAAGAAGCTGGTAGCAAGTAAAAGGAAAGAGGTGAGTACTGGTGAGGCTCCTGCTCATGTGTCTGATGGTAGCTCAGAATGGACATTTGGACTGCAAGGAAGTGCTGAAGTGCTGCTCCTACCTCCTGTTACTCTGTATGAGCATTCACATAGAAGTTGAGCTCTCATGATCCATCTGTGTGTGCACATCAAGTCCTCAAATACAAGTTTGGAGTACTTTCTATGTTTGATAAGATAGCACAAAGTTCAAGGTAGTATTTTCTTATTGGAAAGTGACTTTCCTTGAAATCCATTAAGTTTTCTGAGGTTGGGGAGTGGAAGGGATAGCTTATATTTGAGGGTGGAGGGCAGGCAGGAGAAGGAGAAGATTGTTTTCCCAAGCTTCATGGGGCACATATTCATGGAGTAACAAAGCACCAAGCAAAAGTATGGAGGAACTTAAAAATTCCCAGCGGTGTTATTGATGTGTTTTTCAAGTTGGGCAACTGTGATAGCTTGAGAGATGTTCAGCATTGTTTGAAGAGTTGAGATATTTATATTATAACATGGTCTTGTTTTGAATAACAAAATCCCTTGAAAATGGCCTTAATAGTGTTTAGGTTAGAGAGCTAGAAATTAATGTTGTGTGTCTCATTCACAGTCCTTTTCTAGAAGTGTACAGAAGGAATCTACACATATGAAATTATTATAATTGACACAGTAATGGAGTAACTGAATAATTGGTCATTTTTTCTTTAATATAGCCTTCACAGAGCAGAGACAGCACACTAGATGATGAGGCTATTGCTAGGCAACTGCAGCTTGAAGAAGATTCAGAGGTAAAAGCTCTACAAACTTAATGCTCTATAGCAAGAGCAGTTTGTTTACAAACTTATTATTGTTTTTCCTTAAGAAGTTAAGATGGACTTTCCAGGTATGCTGTAACTAAGTGTAATAAAATCCATCAATATGTGCAAGCCTGGTCACACAGTTATTTTTATAGGCCTTATTTCAGTTATGTAAATAGAATGTATCGCTTAACCTATTTTCTCTCTATCCAGACTTTCTCTGTCTGTGCAGCTGATGTACTTCTAATAATCCTGCCTTTCACACAGAATTTGCTTTCTGCTTCCTTATGTTTTTGATGGTGTTATGTTTTTTTTCATTCTGTGGAGTAAAAAATTAAAAGTCATTGCCATCCATGATCTGTTTTACATGTCTTTTGAATTTTCTTATAGTTGAGAAAAATGTGAATGACCCTTACATGTCTTAAACTTTCCTATTTAAATCAGTACTACTATGAGGGGAAGGTACACATATTTACTTGCTTTTGGGAAAATTTGATTTCCCACATATAATATAATATAATATTGAGTATTGTTTGAAATAATTAGATTGTACAGACAAATCTGCACCTCTGAAAGTAAGGATGAGAGAAAGTGAATCCAGCTTTACCCTACTAGAAAGTTAAACAACCTGTCAGGAAAAATAAGATGATGTCTTTCATTTGAACTGATCTTATCCATAACAGTCAGAGTTTCTGTGCATCCCAGTACTTTATATCAGGTGTGTCTCTGCCTCAGTCTGCTTTGCACTGGGTGCTCTTTGCCCTTTCCCTTCCTCACTATACTCAGGGAAGGTAGATTTCACTGTACGGACACATACAAATAATGCCTGTGGCATTCTGGTTTTATAAAGTCATCTACTGGGATCTTAGAGCATGGCATGTTGGATTTCAATTATGAAAATAATTTTGTTGTTCTCTTGTTGAAACAATGGTCAGTATTTATTGGCAATAATGAACACTATTCACGAATAGAAAAGGTTTTCCCCAAGGTACTGTATTGCACAGGAAAGGTAACCAAAGGATCAGTTATCACTGGAGATGTCAGGTTTATGTTGTTAAGTGAAATAAAAATGAAGCCAAACTGACTCTGATGGGTTTTTTTACAACTAATAAATAACTTCCACAGATGTTGTGCACTATTTGTTCTTACTGATTCTTCCATCAGAGAAAATCAGTTGTATGAGTATAAGTAATAGAAAGTTAAAGTATATTTGCTTCCCTAAAGGAAATAGAACTGACACTAAGAGCAGGGCTAAGGGCAGTAGTTAAGTTCTCCAAAACAGAATTTTTTACATATACTTGTTGCTAGTAGTAAATGAGAATAAAACATTCATTCTGGAGACATCATAATTTTTAACAGGCATTGTTTCTACTTGCCTTTTGGATCTGCTTTTGATAAAGCTAGCAGGTTACATGTTGTTGCAGGCTGTTTGTTATGAGGTGCAGCCTTCAAAAGAAAAGGGCACACAGCAATAAAATATATGAACAAAAAACTCCTTTGAAAACAGCTTATACAGGCATAATAATGTTTCTAGTGCAACAAGTCAATTTTTCTCACTAGATTTAACTACTCTTCCTTTCTGGTGAAGACAAGTAATTCTTCAATACCATTTCCAGAAATTTATTTGCCTCTGGTAGGACACTCTTTTTCTAGCTATGTGCTCACTTAGTTTTTGTAAAAATATACTAGAGTTAGAACTTGTTTGGCATTAGCCTAAAAATCTTTTTTTTTTTCTTTTTTTTTTTTTTCCTTTCAGCTGGAGAGACAGCTGCATGAAGATGAAGAATTTGCTAGAACTCTGGCCATGTTGGATGAAACACCACAGAAGAAAAAGGTTGAATTCTTTTGAAACTTACACTTTTAGGAGTTGAATTGCTGGGGAGTGTTCTTATTTATACACCTTTGTTTTGAGACTTCCATACAAACGCATTAAAACCAGCAGGAACGTGTTTTCATGGAAATAGCATACTCACTCCTTATACTTCCCTCCTGGCTTTTCCTCCCTCAGTAGAGGGTGTCCTGCCTAGTCAGATAGTGTGTGCTGGATGCCTCTGTTGGGATGGTGTTTTAAGTTCTAGTCACAATTAAATGAAGTGTGTTGCTGTGTCCCTGTGGTAGCTTGGGATACACATCCCTGAGTTTGGCATTGTGTGTTTATTTAGGGTCGGAAAAACACAGAAGGAGAGCAAACAGTACTGAGCATCAACAGCAGCCCTAATACAACAGCAGGATACAAGCAGACAGAAAGAGGTAGGACACAGAAACTGAAAAGCATTGCACTAATTTATAATATTAATGAGATACCTTTTTATATATGAGCTCCTCTCCGTCTGCCTCTTTTCAAGTGAAAGCAACAGACTTAGCTGGTGCAGCCAAGAATTACTCTGCGAAGCCACAAACTAAAGCTGAACAGTCGGAGGGTTCTTGTTTACCCCCACAATCATCTGATGGTAAAAAAGAAGAGATGGCTGAAAAGGAAAGAGGTGCTCAAAATTCAGTATCAAGAGGAAAAGCAGCTTCAGGGAAAGAAGAGAAGAAAACACCAAAGAAGGAGAAAGTTTCTCCCAAGAAGACTGAGGTAGGAGCTATCAAAATTGATTTAGATGTCTTGGTGGAGTTTGCAGGAAAATAGTTTTCATTTATTATAGGTGTCACTGTTGTAACTTGGTACTTTGAATCTCCTGGGCATCTTTTAAGGGTTTGAATTCTGGTAAGACTGTAAGTTCCTTCCTTACTGCAGTTGTAAAACTGTGTGGAGAAAGTTACCTGGCAAAGTGTAATTTAAACAGATGAAGGACCTGAGGTCCTCTAATTAAGGTGTGCAGGTACATTGCAAAATCAGTTCTGTGCTTTCTCTTGTTTAACTTGGCTGGAAAACACAGAATGCAGGAATTCTGACACTTAGTGAGTGCAAACCTACTGATGTCATTGTGATGACCTTGAGAATCTGTTCTGTGCTTAGAACGATGGGTGGCTTTGTTTAGGGATTTATATTTCTCTCCCTAGTCTACTATTTTTTCTTATTTTTGATGTGCTATGTAAGAATAGAATTTGTGGTTTTTTATCTGATTCAGTAACTGTATTGGTTGAACACTGGCAGTTATTGGCAACATTAAAATGTACTTCTTAATCATACAGTATAAAGTACCTCATTTTGACAATTAAATAGCAGTTGTAATTACAAGAGAGAGCCTGCACCTCATTTTGAGGTGAGTTTTTAAGAGTTGTTTGCTGATTGAGAAGCTTAAGTGTCTCTTAAAGTCTACTTCATAGTATTTCTACTTTTACATAAGTGTACATCACAAATAGGATCTCAATTTAAAGTGACAATTTAAGAGTTGAGTGAGCGTGTATATGTGCAATAGATGAATCTACAGAGACCTGCCAAGAAATTATGGGTGCATATTTTTTAAGCTATCATATTTTTGAAATATTTTTGAAAGGAACAAGGAAAAACACCTCAACACAAGCACTAAAAGGAGAGCAACTTTCAGTTATTGCATGTTGATAGATTAAAAACAAACGTTAGAACTTGCTTTTCCTTTGGTGCATGAAAATGTCTTAAGCTGTGAAGCTTGGGTTTATTTTGCTGTTTTTATAGCTGTAATGTGTATATTAATTTTTTTCCCTCTCCTGACCCAGTCTATAAGTCCTGAGGATTCTGAAAAGAAGCGAAACAATTACCAAGCTTACCGAAGCTTCCTTAATCGCGAGGGTCCCAAAGCACTGGGGTCCAAAGAGATACCTCAGGTAAGCTTGGCTGCAGGATTCTGTATATGAAGTGGAGTGTTTAGTAGATCTACTGCTGTAAGTAGTTTAAAAAATACCAACTTAACTGTTTTAAAGACTGGTATTTTTTTCACAGTAGGAAGAATGTATTAGAAAAACATAAATTGTAATGCTAAGCAGTGACTAAATGTAAGGAAGTGTACTAAAGAATTTGTACTCAGAACTTGGTTTAGGAAGTCATGATCATTAAAAATAGTTACTGGTCTTAAAGTTGAAGATTGCTGTCACTCAATTGATTCATATGCTGTGCTCGAAGCACAGAGTGCTACAAGTAGGGTCAGGTAAACAACGTAAGGACTTCTGTTGGTTTTCCCATTGGAACTTTTAGAACTATTACCTAGCTAGGTATGATAGTGTTATTTGTAAAGTTTGATAGGGTACTTGATGTGGTAGAGGGTTAAAATAGCTGATGGTTAAGAGCTATTTGGTAGAATTGTATCAGTAATGGCATTTTCTGCAATGCTCTGGTTCTCAGGGAGCTGAGAACTGCTTGGAAGGGCTGACATTTGTAATTACGGGAGTTCTGGAGTGCATTGAGAGAGATGAGGCCAAGTCTCTGATTGAGCGTTACGGAGGAAAGGTAACTGGCAATGTCAGCAAGAAAACAAATTACCTGGTGATGGGCCGGGACTGCGGCCAGTCCAAGTGTGAGAAGGTGAGTGGGCTCCTGCCTGGCCAAAGGCAAAGTGCAGCTCAATTGTTCCTCTCTTCACTGGTAATTCTAGTATCGCTGCCAGCAGGAAGCAGTACTAACCAGAAAGTGCATCTTTAAAATGAAAAGTTGCCTAGTGGTTTACAGCTTTGTTTTGTTTTTACTTCTGTGCATACATACAATACACAAACACAGATATATAACTGTTGTTGTTGTGTTTCTAGTCATAGTTTTTTTACTGGAAAACACTTTGAAATGAATTATGTAAATCCTGATGTAACTTGATTTCACATTTAATTCTTTCTTTTGCTCCAGGCATCCACTTTAGGTACAAAAATTATTGATGAAGATGGTCTATTTGATCTTATTCGAGCTATGCCAGGCAAAAAGTCAAAATATGAGCTGGCAGCTGAAACAGAGGTATGCTTTTTTTGCTTTGGTTTGTTTTTAATTGAAAGGAGTTTGTCTTCTCTTCCAGTAACACAACAGTCATCAGTTTGACCTTTTAGGTTAAAATTGAAAGTTTTTTGTTTGTGCTGAAGACAAATGACTACTTGGGAGCTAAAGGTTATTTTCACACTGGGACATTATTCTGCATTTTAGGTACCTGACAGAGTAGGTAATTGCATCTCCTTAGATGGTATCGGGTTGAAACAAGGAGTATTGATTCATTCTTTGGAATAAGTAATTGTGATAATGATACCATGTGGTACCCAGACAGGCCCAGAAATATGTAAACTATTTGTATGCATAACAGATCTTTTCTTTATGTGGTACTTGAACTACAAATATTAAAGGGATTTTTTTCAGGCAATACCAAAAAAGAGCTAACAAGCTTTTTGTGCACGTTTAAATTTAGCTTGTAGGGGCTGATAGAATGTTATTAGAATCTCTGTTAGCTCTAACATATGGTGCAGTCATTACAGACATGACTTATTTATGCAAAGATACCATTAGTGTCCCAGGGAAAAGCAACTCTGAGCTTATTAACTATCACTTATGCTCCCTTTGAATTGTTTTGGGTTGAGCAACTTTTGCAAATGTTTTGCAAGAGTTTCAAGGGTGTCTCACCTGTTTGTTCCAAACTTAGTCATCAGTTTAGCACTGTAGGATGCCTCAGGCTTTGTGAATTAGGGGACTCCTTTTGGAATGACCAGAACACTTCCTGCCTCTTTTTTGTGGGTTGTACTAGAGAACCTGGTGACATTGTGTTTAGCCATGCTTTATTTCTCAGAGAGTATTTCTGTATCTGCTCTTGAAGTTTTTTGAATCAATGCATAAGCTTTGTCACTTTCGAAGCACTTCTGTAATTGTTAAATATGCTGTTTCTTTACTGTATTTTTTCCTATAATTTCTTTTTAATTTTTTATTTTTTTAAGGCAAAGAAAGTGGAGTCAAAACCCAAAAAGACACCAGAGAAAGCTGAAGCTGGGAAAAGGAATTTTAGCCCCTACAAAAGGGAAGCTAATAATAAAAAATACAAGTCTACTCCTGAAAAAGGAGAAACCATCAGATCTGTCAAGAAAGAAACCACTGCTGTTCGAAAACTTACGGACTTCAAACGTCAGACTGTAGAGGAGAAAGAGGCCCCAAAACCTAAGGGAAACTTGGTTTCTGAGGTTAATGAAGATGGCACAGAGAAATTGCTGTGGGTAGATAAATATAAGCCTGTATCTCTTAAGGCAATTATTGGACAGCAGGGTGAGCAAAGCTGTGCCAATAAACTGCTCCGATGGCTCAGAAACTGGCACAAGAACACCTTGGAAGATGGACAAGGTGACTGGCCTGGTTAATTTTCTGTGTTCTTTTATGCTAATCATGCTCCTTGATTCCCTGGACCACTGAGGGCCTGGGTGGTAGCAGAGCAGCTCTAGAAATCGGGAATAAGGCTCCACTCAGATGTGTTTTTAGCAGCAATCGAGCCTGAGGTTTTTTTGGTGAAGTAGTTGTTCATTTACTTCCAACCTCCCCACCTGAAAAAAAAGCAGAAAAATGTGTCTTAAAAGACTTTTTTCCCCCAAGTCTGAGTTTTCATTTTTACAAAAACCTCCAAAATATCCTACTGTGATGTATCTAAAAATGACCTTGTGTTGAGCCTATTGATTTCTTCCTCAGCAAGAGGAAATAGGTTAGGCACGGGCAACAGTGAAGATACAGGATAAGAACAGGTCTAAAGAGCTGCTCTCATGTGAATGGATGAATTGTCAAGGTCCTGCCTCTGGCAAGACGTGCATATGTGAAGTAGACAGTTGGTCATCCTATAGACAGACAGGTTTTTCTGTGTTTAAAAGAGGGTTTTAGTTCAGCTCTAGTAGGTAGTGGGTTTTTGTTTGTGGCATGTTTGGGGTTTGGCTTAATTTGTTTGTGGTGGTGTGTGGGTTTGGTGGTGTTTTTGGTTTTTTATGTGTATGATGTGGTTGTGAGGAAATTGCTGAAATGGTTGTATTACATTAATAGCACTTTTTGGTATTTTTCAGTTCAAAATCACTGCAAGTCATAAGCTGTAAGGTGGTTTAAGCTGCTTTTACCCGAGTAGTTTACCTGAGATGCAGCTGTGTATGCATCTTCGGGGATGTTCTTCTTGGTCCTTAAATGAGGAAAAATTCCAATGATGCTTGATATCTTTAGGAGCATGCAGTTTGTTTTATAATTACATACCCAGGTAAAACCTGAAACTTTTTTTTTTTTTAGCAAAACCTGGTAAAACTGGAAGCAAAGATGATGGGACAGGCTTTAAAGCAGCATTACTTTCTGGTCCACCTGGAGTTGGTAAAACTACTACAGCTGCTTTGGTTTGTAAGGTGAGGTCATAGTAATGGTTGTTCCGAACACTTTTTTGTTACATATTAATTCTGAATCTGGATACAGCTGCTGTGTGCAGGTGGGTGTGCTCTGAATGACCAGGGTCTGCTCTCAGCCAGGTTGCACCTGCTCAGAACAGGGTTACAGGTGAAAATATGTGGCTGTTTGGATACCTTTACCAGGTCTGAGGTGAGAAGGTACCAATGGGCATCTGCATTTCTTTCTGTTACACTGAGAGGAAACATATCACAGTATGTTGAATAATTGGAAATGGTTTTCCAGAATTGTGAGCATTCAGCACTGGTTCTGCAAGTTGGAGAATATTTGCATTTAGTGGGAGTCAAATTCTGGCAAGCTTTTTGAAAGGCTAAGGTCATGGGTTTTATATGTCTAACAGAGAGATATTTCGTAGATTTCTTCTAAATTGAAATGCTACTTCAGGATGAGAGAAATTTACAGGGGTATGTGTCCATTTCTAAATCTGAATTTAGAAATGTGTTGTGTAGAGTAACTCTTAATCCTTTTCTCCCCCTTCCACAATGGCATGTCTTTGAGCTCTGTGCCAACAAGTTGATGCCACATCTGGAACTAGACTGGAAAAGGTGAACGTGCTGTCTTGGGCTTGCTTTTTTTTCCTTAAAGCATATAATTTTCTGTTTCTGGTTTCCAACCTGGCTTGCTCTCAGCTGCCTCAGGACTCTACAGAGCATTTCTCTGTGCTCCACAGGAAATGCCAGCAAAACAGACCAATGCTGTGTGTGCTCAGTGCTGTGTTCTGGCTGCCTCTGGCAGGAGAGTTTGCTGATAAAGGAGCAGCTGGGTTAAGTTGTGTCAGGGACTGACAGAAGTGTTAGTGCTGCTGTGGGAGTCATGTGTTTCCTATTGGCTAAATAGTTAAAAGCTTCTCTTTCCTGCAGCTTTCAGAGCCATGTGGTATGTTTCTTTGTTATGCAGCTGGAAATACCATGGAGCTTAGCCAGCCTTGGCTCACAGCTCTGTTCCAGTTCTGTTAATCTTCCAAAATTTAAAATGTGCCACTGACTCCAATGCTTCCACATCCCCCTCAATTAAAACAAAACTAAAACTAACCAAACAAAAAACCCCCTAACAACCAACCAACAAAAAAACCCAAAAGAAACAAACAAAAAACCAATTCAAAAAACACAACAAAAAACCCCACCACAAAACAAAACAGAAAGTGTCTCTTTTGGGCCTATCCGTTCCACACATGGTTAAAAGTTTTTTTTTAATTGCTAGAGAAAATGAGTATAAGGGGAGAAACTAATTAAAGCTGTATTTGTCCCTGATCTGTTTTCTCACTTTTTATGTGGTTTGTGTGTTTGGACCAGGAGCTGGGCTATAGCTACGTGGAGCTGAATGCCAGCGACACTCGCAGCAAGAACAGTCTGAAAGAAGTCGTTGCTGAATCACTTAACAACACCAGCATCAAAGACTTCTGTTCTGGTACGTCTGTTGCTTGAAGCAGACTTTTGTTTTATTAAGAGTCTGCTTAGAGGAAGGACAGAGCTTCCTTATTACACAACAATGTTAGGAATTTACATTGCTTGTCTGGTGGAGGGGACTGGCTCTAATAGGGATGGGTTCATGTAGTAAGCTGTTAGGTTTCTTCTTCAGTTTAGAACTAAATCGTGCTACTTCTAGAATGAGTTGTTAATCTGCACAAACTACTCAAGAACTCTGCAGTTGCTCCTCTGTTCCATGGGACTTGTTTCTAAGAAAATTACATGAGGTTATAGTCTGGTCTGTGAACATAGATTCATGTGATCAAGTGACAGAGCCACCACCTCAGTAGCCTAGGATGGGGTTATCTTACTTAGCATTGGGTAAAACTCTGAGCAAGACTCCTTTGTTCTCATCTCATTTTCTTATCCATATTCATTTTCAGGTGCATCTTCATCAGTTAGCGGGAAGCATGTATTGATCATGGATGAAGTGGATGGTATGGCAGGCAATGAAGACAGAGGAGGGATTCAGGTGAAGCCACTGTAGTTCCTAGCTAATGCCATTGCCAAGAGTGTGCCATATATAGCACAAGATAGTCAAGCCACTCTGTCCTCAAACCATGGTCCATAAACAAACTCTCTGCAGAGTACAGTCTGACGTGTTTTAGAAGCCTGTTTTTGTGTAAGAATTGTGCCTTGGTAGATGGGGGAAAAAGGATACTTGTGTAGAAGAAGCCTGGAGTGATGAACTTGAGTGTGTGCACTTTAGAAGAGGTACATTTATCCTAAGGTCTCTCTAAGGTGACATCTCCCTGCAGTGGGAGGTTCATAGTCTGGCTGGGAATGTTGCTCTTTTGCATAGGCAGTAACACTGAGTAACTAATGTATGGCATAGGCAGCAGCATCCTTTGTTCTCTTCAGTAGCTCCAGTTTTAGCTTCTGAGGATTTCTTATAGTCATGTGCAGTACTTTGATGGTAAAGCGCACACAGATTTTTAGCTTAAATGCAGATATTTTCATTGTAGGGATGAAACTGAACTGAATTTCACCTTCATTAGAGCTAGCAAACTTTGTTCTGGTAAGCCTAAAAATGATGAAGCCTCTTGGAGCAGAGACGAGCTGGTCTTTTTACTTTCTGCCTTTTCATTCTTTGTGGCAGGGTGCAGCCAGAATAGCTGTGTGTGCGCTCTGGGCATAAGCCAGGTCAAACTGGCCTTTGGAGAAATGAGTCTAGTTCTGTAGGTCGATAGCTGTGCTCTGGGCTATTGGTCTTCATTGCTTCTTCAAGATGGTTCCAAACAGAATTGCTGGAAGTAGACAATGGAAGTGGGTAGGCGGCAGATCTCTTGCAGCTGAATCGAGCAGGAAGTGAAAAACGGAGGCGAGGGGCCAGGTTTGCACTGTGTAGAAATGTGATTACAGCAGGAGTGTTATGGACTTGGCACCTGTCAAGGATCTGATTTAAGGCAGGGACTAATGCTGCTTGGTATGACATTCTAATTGTTCTCATTATCCAGGTTATCTGATGGCATTGTACGTGTTTAAATTGCAGGAGCTGATTGCTTTGATCCGGCACACGAAGGTTCCCATCATTTGCATGTGCAACGATCGCAACCACCCCAAGATGCGCTCCTTGGTCCACTACTGCTTGGATCTTCGTTTTCAGAGACCTCGGCTAGAACAGATCAAAGTAAGTAGGCTGTGGCTTTATGGGCTGCACTGAATTACCATCAGGAACTTCAGTTTTCATGTGGCACAGTTTATTCAGAATTGGATACTTAATCCATCATCTCAGTGAGTAACTGCTTTTCAGTGAATGAATTGTCTGAGTTTCTCTTCCCGAAGCCTTTTGGATTTTAGATGTCTGCCTTAAGAATATATCCAAAATTGGTTTTTATAAACAAATATGCTCTTTTTTACATCAATGGTAAATGATGACTTATGATTATGAGAAAAAATTTTAGCTATATGTGCTTTAAAAATTTAGAAAATATGCAGTGTTCTTTCATAGATGTGTCAGTATGTTTTGCTGGGGCAAGAACTCATAGGAATTCTCTAGTGACAGTTTCTCAATTGTGATTACAGGGTGCCATGATGTCTATTGCATTTAAAGAAGGTTTAAAAATTCCCCCACCTGCTATGCAAGAGATAATCCTGGCAGCAAATCAGGACATCAGACAGGTCAGTACCCATTCAGCATCAGTGACCATTCAGATAGCAGATTATGTATATTGAATTCAAAGTATTTGAACAGTATTTTTATGTATAAAGATTAGGCTGTTATTGCCAGTGTCTTCCATTTAAATTCTATTATGCTACAAAATTGTAAATTTTGTTCTTTAGGTTTTACATAATCTTAATATGTGGTGTGCAAAAGACAAATCACTGACTTATGATGAGGCTAAAACAGATGCCAGCAGAGCCAAAAAGGACATCAAACTGGTAAGTGTCAAATACTGGATTGGCTTTTACCGTCATATTCTAATGTAATCACTTGGGTTTATAAGCAGTTCTTTTGAACTGAAGCACTGAATAAAGCCTAGGTGCCAAGGACTATCACATTTGCCACAAACAGTTGAAGAGTAGTATATCCAGGACTGAATATAAATTTGATATACTTGTCTCTTATGTAAGATGCAATTCTGAAGCTCATACTTCCCATCCTTTGTCCTCTGTTTAGGAGATAATTCTCTTAATACCAAAAATAAATTACAGTTCTTAAAACTGGTAAAGTTCTAGGACAGAAATACTGAATGAGGAGCTTGTACAGATGAGTGAAGATACTTCTGGATACTGATTTTGTTGATACTGTGCTGTGTCTTTCTTTTTGTGTTGACCTTCTAGCTGCTGACTTCTTGAAATGTCATTTATTTAGGGCCCCTTTGATGTGGTCCGGAAGGTTTTTGCTACTGGAGAGGAGGCTGCCCGTATGTCTCTTATAGACAAATCAGATCTTTTCTTCCATGATTATTCACTAGCACCTCTCTTTGTCCAAGAGAACTATGTGCATGTGAAACCAGCTGCTGCTGGGTGAGTTACTCCAAACCCTAAACTGACATAGGCTTTTGTGTCAGGGAGTCAAAGTAGACTAAAACCTATCTGGATATTTCTGCCTTGTAATAAAGTCAACTTCATTTTTTTTTCCAGGGGTAATTTAAAAAAGCACTTGGTGCTCTTGAGTAGAGCAGCTGATAGTATATGTGATGGTGATATAGTGGACAGACAGATTCGTAGCAAGCAGAACTGGAATCTTCTTCCAACACAGGTGAGCACTTAACACTCATTTTATGTTCTTTAAGGGGGGCTGTCCAGTGTTAAAGGTGGATCTGTGGAAATTGGTGTTTCAGTGTAGTTATACGATCTGTACAATTTGTACTTCATGTAGTATTTTCTGTCCCGCTGGTGATCAGAAGAGTTTCCTATATCCATATTGTTGAGCCCATGCTGCAACATGAAATGAAATCTTCAGAAATGTGGAGAAGGTGGACAGTTCACAAAGCATAGAAGCACATGGTGTGGATCACTTGTGCTGTTACAAGCTTGCTCTGTCCTTCCTCTCACCAGGGTAGGATTTCTTTCAAAGCACAGAGGACTGAAACTTGGTCACTGTACTTCTTTTAATGCTCACTGAATCACTGACAAGACTTGTGCTTAAAGGATTATGTCTGGCATCAGAGAATGCATTGTAGGTGAAATTGGAAGGCACCTCTGGATGTCATCTAGTTCAGTACAGGTCCAAAGAGCTGTATGCTTAGGAACAGAGCTGACTTGATGTAGATTGCAGTGTTCTTTGGAAAGCTCTCCTTCACCATGTCTGTGTGTTGGAGATCACTTGTTTGTGTGAAGTCAGCTATTTGACTGCACTCTAAACTGGACATGAGAAAAGGCCGTGTTTTGGGGTTGTCTGTTTGGTTTTTTTTGGTCTTTCTTCTTTTGAGTTTTGAAACCCAGATAACTTCACATGTATTTTAGAACATGTTAATAAACAGGGTGGTACAAGAGATGAAGCTGTAACCTTAGAGGGATTGACCAGAAATAAGCAATTGGGAGAGTTCTCTTAAAGTAAGCTGTGTCCACTGTGGCCCTGTGTCAACTACCCCTCTTCTCTGGGGACAGTGAAGTGCAGGGCAGTGTGTCATGGTGTCCATGAGACTTTCAGCGTGATCTGAATTTGGCATGTGTGTTACTTTTTCAGGCTATTTATGCAAGTGTTCTCCCAGGGGAGCTGATGAGGGGTTACATGTCCCAGTTTCCTGTCTTTCCCAGCTGGCTGGGGAAATTTTCATCCACAGGCAAACACGATCGTATCATTCAAGAACTGGCAATGCACATGAGTCTCAGGTAGTACTGGCATTCCTCTGATACAGTTCTTTCTTGTGCAGCTCATTACCTACCATCAATTCCTCGCGGTGCTTGGTGCAAATAAGTGACACGTTCATGTGTTCTGTGAATGTGTTCCTGTGTTATTGGTGACGCTTTTCTCAGTGCTTAATTTGTACAAGTCAATCACAAGTACCTTGCATTTTTCTTTTTTCCCCTGAAGTTGTTTCTCAGTTAGAGATATGTTTCCCCAGACTGGTGTTCAAATACCTTGCATTAGTTATTCCCCAGTGCAGATATGGCAAAAGGAATGGCACACTGTAATTTGCAGTTTGCTCTTAAGGCAGCAGATTGTTGATTTGCTGAAGGCCTCCTTACCTATTTGTTCTTGTCTTTAGAACTAGTCAGTGTTGCTGGTTGGACAGATTTACTTACTCAGTACTTTATTTTCAATTTGACAAAGAACTCAGACATGCAAGAGGACAGTAAATATGGAATATTTGTCATATTTGCGGGATGCACTTGTCCAGCCCTTGAGAGACTTTGGAGCAGATGGTGTACAACAAGCTATAACATTTATGGACTCCTACTGCTTGATGAAAGAAGATGTTGAAAATATCATGGAAATAAGCACGTGGGGAGGCAAACCCAGTCCTTTTTCAAAGCTGGATCCCAAGGTAAAATTCACCAGTGAATTTTTTTGTTTTCTTCCATATCTTGAAAAAAATCCTAGAATAACTGCTATGGGTATGGATGTGCTTTGGAAAGCCTGAAGTTGGTGGACCAGCTTAACCATAATTAATAGTAGGCTTTGTGAATCAGCTGTCAAACATAGCACTAAGTTCAGGGCTAAGTCCTAAAAGATAATCAGGCTGTGCTTCACTCAGGAGTCTTACACTTTTTGTTCCTGGTGTAAAGGATTACTAGGAGTCAGTTGTGTCTTGGGTACAGAAGCAGAACACAGGAAGGACAGGGAAAGTTGGTACCTTTCTACAAGGAAGCTCTGGCTGTAAGGGCTGTGTCCTTCAGGCACAGCCCTGCCTGTCTTACCATCCTGCAAAGGAGGAGGGACACACAGCTGCCTGTGTTACAGAGCAGGCACTGCCTTCAGAGACTGCCTGGCAGCTTACACCTTTCCCAGTCGTGTCAGACAGAACTGCCAGACCTGGGGTGCTTCATGTGCTGCTCTTCCAGCACCCAGCTACTGCACTCCAGTGGTTGGGCCCCTCACCTGGTACAAGGTGAGCTTAAGCTCAGATTGCTTTTACAAACTAGGCAGATGTGATCTGAAACAGATCAGGTGCTCATGGAAAGAGAAGAACCTGCTGGAAACTAAACCTACACTACTATCAGGTGTTTTTCCCTAGTCTGAATATGCTGCTTAGTCTGGCAAGTGTACAGTGCTGCTGAAGGGGGCTCTGGTGTAACTGTGCTGAAATTATTGTAGGCCTGAGCAAGAAGCATCTGAAGATACACACTTTATTGAGGATTATGTGGGAGTTGTTTAAAATGAGCCTTCACCATACAGCTCTTAAACACTTTGTGTCCTTTTGAGAGCATGTCATCTTCTGTGTATCTTTGGTCATGTCTTTTCAAAGGAAAGTTGATGTGGAATCTGTCAGTAAGTTGCTAACAATCTACAGTTCCTAAACTGATGCTCAGTTTCCTTCCTTCTACCCTGCCAGGTCAAAGCAGCTTTCACACGTGCCTACAACAAAGAGGCACATCTGACTCCATATTCACTTAGTGCTGTCAAGGCATCCAAAAGGCAGTCGGGATCTGCTGCGACCTTAGAGCTGAGTGAAGACTTGACTGTGGAAGAGATCCAGTCTGATGAGGATGAGCAGGATACTGTTGACAGTGATGCAATGATTAAGGTGATTTAATTTCCTCAGTATTAAACAACCTCACTGAAGTGTTGGGGCTTTTTTGTTTTTAGTTAGCTTTCTGTGACTTTTAACATCATCTTAATGAATTAAGAAAAAAATCATAGAAGTATTAAATAATCTCACAACTTTTAAAATTTTAACTGGTGGTAGTGTGGAAGAGTCTAAGTTACTTCCATCCATTGTCTTATGTTGGACCAAAGTGAGACATCACTCTAAATCTAAAATTCTGCATCCAATTACAAAACTTCGTAATATTTCAAGTGTTGGTGAGGATAGTGCCAGTGGCAAGGAGCCACCACAGGCCTGTGCTTCCTACAGATGACAATTCTAGTAATACCTTTGTAGGTATCACCAAAGGGGGACCCTTAAGACTGAATATGGTAGCCTATACT
>NW_005054297.1:9441391-9447693 GCF_000277835.1 Geospiza fortis | reverse complement strand
TGGCTTTTTCCTTAACACTTGACTACATTTTGACTTAAACTTTTGTCAGCTGGATTTTAAACTGTCTGTATTTCTCTTTGTAGCAAAAAAAGGTGAAGTCTTCCAAGCTGCCAAAAAGAGAGAAAAATGAAGAAACAACAAAAAAAGAAGGGAAGAGAAAAGAGAAAACAAGACATTTAGAGTAAAGCCTTGCTTTGGACACAGCTTTGCATGTCTAACTTCTGCCAGGAACATGAAACAGATGCAGTGCTGCTGCTGGGAAAGTAGAACCAGTGCATTGAAAATGCTCCTCTTATAGAGGTGCTGTAGCTCTTGTGCTCTCACCCTGCTGTGCTTACTCCTGACATGGTACATGTTACAAGCTATAACTTCCTCGTGCAACAGACACCAGGTGCATGAACATGCTGAAAATGTCATGCTTAGTTACCTGGCATTTCTGCTGAGTCTTCCTGGGACTTCACTGCTTTTTTTCTTTTTTTTAATATAAATCCCCTGACATTATGTGGTGAAGTCTTGTAAATAGTACATGATGGAAAAACCCCCATACATAAATGGCTTATTTGTACATTATAGAAATTAAGCAGTATATAAAATTGCAATAAAATGTTTCACAGGATTCTTTTAAAGCTTTGGTTAAGTTCATGGAGTGTTCTGTCCTGTTTCCCTCCTTTATTCCACAGTTTTGTTTTTCCTTTACATACGTGATGTGGTGTTCCTCTTTTCCTACAACTTCCCTTTTGTTCAGTTAGAGACACAGAAAAGCAGTGAGGGATTGACTTCCAAAAGTCTGTACTTGAATAAGTTATATCTTTAATCAAAACCAGAAAGGAATATTTAAAGAGTAAAAAATGTTTAATTGAAAATATTCATAACAGTTCAGAACTGATACTGAAAAAGAAAACAGTAAGGAAGTGTTTTTTCTTCCTGCCACTCATATTACAAAGATGGCCCCGTGGTTTGTCTTTGCTGCAGATGAAATGCAGATTTTGTTTGTAATAATTATCAGTTTTATTACTACAATAAACCAAAGTACAAAATTTATCAAAAGCTAAATAGTTACAGATATCACAAAATAGAAGTGACATGGCTGTTATTAGGCCTGGGGAAGAGATGTATGATGTAGTGATAGAGCTTCCCTTGCTGCTTGCCAGCCAACACAAGCAGTTCTGGAAATAAACAGAGGTGGTTAATTATATTCTGAGATACTGTGATAGCAGATCAGGAAAAATAAAATAATCTAAAACTTCCCCAACAGAACTTGAGTGGATTACTGTGACCTACAGCTGAGTTTCCACATAAGGTGTTTGAAATAGTAAATTACAATTATTGAAACTATTAAAATTATTGAAGAACACTGTTAACTCATTTTCAGTTACCATTTTTAAAAAAAAAACTGAAGTCCTGGATCTAAGTCTTTGGTGTAGGCAGAGCCATGGTCTCATTCTTAGAAGGATGAGTATTTCAGGCCAGTACTTGTTGCTGTTATCCTGAGATAGATTCTGTTAAACAGGCAAGTTAAGATCATGTAACCTGCATTTTAGATTTGCTCCTTCCAGTTAGTGCCCCTCTTGCTCTCTCTCCCTTTCCCCCAACACTTAAACCCGTGCTGGAAGAGCTGGGGAAGTCTGGATGATGCTGAGACCTTCAAACTGTTCTCTGTGCTACTCAAGCACACCTAGTGTTCAGAAACATGTTCCAAGCCACAACAGTTTGGGGATGTTAATGTAGTCATAGAGGCAAACAGAGTTAAAGCACAATTTAACAACCAGCTAAGTTGCAGTAGCAAAACCTACTGGTGTTTGCATGCCTGAGGGCAAATAGGTGATAGAACTGGGTCTCAAGTTACCTGAGGCATTGACCCAGGCTCTAAGGTAAGATTCCTTACTAGGAAAAACTCCAGAGCTGTCAAGAATGAACCCTGTTAAATAAGAAGTACAGACTGTAGGCCATACCTGAATTTACTGGTCCTCATCTTCTAGTTTGAGGTACTCAGTGCAGTCATTTATTTTCTTAAGATCAGCAATGTTAATCCTTTCAGAACACATGGGACACACATTTTCAGTCTGTAACAGGCTGTTTTAAAGGAAGGGTAACTGGTCAAAAGCAAATTCTAACATTCTTCAAAATAAGTCGCGCCTGAGGCACAAAGCCTACACCAGAGTTCTGACCAGTGCTTGTAACAAGTGCAGGTCAGAGCAATGGCTGCTTCTGTCTACGTTTTCAACGTTTGAGAACCACACCAGGAAGGCTGCTGTTTGCATTTAAACATATAACAAAGGAGGTTTTAGCAGCTCCTGAGTTCCTGACATTGGAACAGAGCTACCCCATCCCATTGTCATGTGTGATTATCAGGGACAAGACATTATTGCTGTCTTAGTCTGTACCCAATTCTGTGTGCATTTTGTTGGTTTTGGTGATCGCTGGTGTGTCTGTGTTCCTGCCCTCCCCCCCATATCAGGCCTTCTTCCTGGACAGAGCTGAGAACTTACACAAGCTCACCATCCACCTTCATTACTGTTCCTGTTGGAGCCCTGCCATCGCTGGCCCAGTTCTTTTATCATATCCTATCATTTTGGTCAACTTTGAAGCAATGTTCTCTGAGTGTCTAAAGTGCAACTACCAAGTAAGGGGAATTCTTTTTCCACCCAGCCCAGCTGTTACAAGTTTTTAGTACCAAATGATCCATTAGCTACTAAAATATGAAGAAGCATTTGAATACTGCAATAGAAAAAAAATCCCAACTTACTTTTTGAATTCTGAGTAGAGGGCAGGAAAGTCACAGTGTGGGCAAACTGTCCAATCATCGCGCACCATGTGCCGACCCTGCAGACAGAAACTGCCGGTAACTGAGGGGCAAGTGCTGCCCAGCTACAGAGAGCATTTACTTTTGGACCTGTTACTATGAGAAAGTCTCAGCAACTGAGTTCTAAGATCTTGATTTAAAAGCCTCACATATGTGTTACTGCAGCTTGATTACTGTGTAAATCCTGTAACTAGAAAAGGAGCTCTCACAGATGCAGTGTTATCATTTGCATTCCTCTTTTAAAAATGGAAATCTAGGAATATACTGAATTACAGTGTTTAAAATTCTTCTCGTTTGGCAATTCTAGAATGCTATCTGTAGATCTGTACCCAGAGCTGTACCTAAATCTGCTGGCATTTTTGGTATTGTATATGACATACCAAAAATGCCCCCAAAGCCACAGCACCTGAGCCCAGTAGGTCACATTCAGCACTCGTTGTGAGCCTGCCTGGCCTTTGCCTCTTTACTCTACACTTTCTCTTTTTTGCTACAGTTTACTAGTTTACTTTTGATAGAAGAAATTTGTATGTATCTTTTTAATACTATAAAAACACAGCAGCACCTTGAACTATACTGAGAGATTTATGCTGTAATATGATAAGCAACAGCAGACTGTTTTGACACTGACTCATTAGGTATTTGAAAATGCCACAGTCCTAGTGTCTACAAACACTGTGACATAAACTGTGGCCAAGATGGAGCCTAAATAAATATTGTGTAACATACATTAACATGTACATTGTGTTTGGCTCATAAAGTTATATTTAAAACCCTTTGTTTTCCTAAAGATATTACTTCTAAAGTATACCTGTCATCTTATTCTGCTAAACCAATAGAGCAAAAAGACCCCCATATAATGGATATTCATTTTTTGTGAGACTTAATTCTTCTTCTTAATTCTTTTCTCTTAGTTTTAATAAAGAATGTTAACTCAACATTTATTTCTTGTTCAAGTAAGTTCTTTTTTTTCCTGTAATTATAGTATGACAATTCACATGAACCCAGTAAAAATTGTGTTAGTTATACAGTAGCTGCACAGTAACTTCCACCAAGAATGTATGCCATCCCTACCTTTTCAGTACACTCTAAAGAAACAAAAAATGGTAGAACTTCTCATTTCTGTAAGGATGAGTAATGTAAGAAATGCTGAGGCCACTGCCTGAAGCATTAGCATTGGATGGGCTTAAAAATTCCCCAAAATATCTTTTTGAAGTTTTGTTGGGTTTTTTTTTTGTTCAGTTGGTTGGTTTGGTTTTTAATTTATTTTTTTTTAATTTTAAGTCTTGGTAGCTTAGGGGAGGTGAGCTGTGCCCTCCACAAGCTCCTGTACATGGAAAAGGAAAGAGGGACTTCTGTTAGTTCTCTGAGCACTTGAGCCCCTGGGCAAATGGCTGAGCTGGGAAGGCATCAGCAGCAGCAGCCTGTGTTCTCCCAAGTGCACCAACTGCACCAAATGTGTGTGCTGGGGATTCCTGATGCTGCACCTGCTTTCTCAGAAAGCTGAAGTCTCAAAGAATGACTTCCTGAATTTACTGGCACCCTCAAGTGCCTGCTACTTGTAGGTGGCAAGTGAGGATATTCTTATGATAGTCAAAGACAAAAAGAAATTCGGCAACAGATTAGAAAAACCCATAAATGCATAAAAATATCTAGCTTGGATCCACTAGCAAACTGAAGAAGTTCAAATGAACTCATTTTTAGAAGGGAAAGCAGCTTTGCCTTTACTGTCACAGTGCAGAAAGCACAGCAGGCACTCACAGTTGCAATGCAGTATGGAAGGTTGTTTTTACAGCTGGGACACAGAAGTTCACACTCTGGGAGCTGGAAAGCACAGTAGGGACAGGCTGTTGTTGGCTCTTCTGTCTCAGTTGTGTCCCGACGTCTAAAACATAGATACAGCTGTGAATAAAACCCTCAAGCTGTTTGAACTTAACAAAGCTGTTTTACAATGCCTTTGATATTTAGCAAGTGTGTTTCCTTTGTGTTACTTGCATAGCTTCCAGCTGCTATTTTACATTCTATTAGCTCCTTCCTTTTAACTATCATCCAAGCTTCATCACAATTATGTCAGCTCAGAAATAATAAATAATTTCCCATTTAATTAGAAACACCACCACCTTCTCAAAGGTGCAACTAATCCTAATACTTTATAAGATTTCAAAGCTCAGGGGCTATATGTATTGACTATAAAGTTGTGGCTTCTTTGTTTCAGAGTTTTTCTGTGGCAGGACCACAGAGAATGGGAGTAAGAAAAAACTGGCTTCCTGGTAGGACCATACAGCTTCTAACTGCCTCCAGAAAGGCAGAAGAATACTAAGAAGAGTTTCAGAGAAACACCATAAAAACCAGTATCCATAAAAAAGCTATGTAAGCTGAAACTCTTTAGGTCCTGAAAAGATAAAACTGATAGAAGGGAAATAAATAAAACGTGTAAAATCATAAATGACACAGAAAAGGGTAAATCTCTCCCAAGAGGAAAATGATGAGGACTTAAACTAGCTAGAGACCAGTCTTGACAAAATGGAACTTGTAGGAGTCAACTGTCATTAAATATTTACAAGAGTTTAAGCAGAGTGATTGGATAAGTTCATGGAGAGCTTACAGACTTCACAAATAAATACCTAAACCACCAGAATGACCTCAGCAAGTCCCTGAGCCTTGGTTAGAGACTAGTAGAATAAATGACAAAAGTGTTACATATGCTTGCCCTGCTCTTCTACAATTACCTATGCTTCCTCCTCTGGCAGAAAATATTGACTAGGATCAAAACAAAACTTCAGAAAAGGAAGAAAATGTCAGGAACTCCTATATTTTATCTGCCCTCCCATTCTTTATCTTAGCCATTTAGTCACCTAAATCACAGAAGAGCACAATGCTGCTGCTGTAGTAGCCAACAGTTTGGCTGTGGATTCTCAACTAGAAACCAACTAAACCTCTGTGGTTGCACTTGTGTCTGTAGGGAGAAGACGGAAAACACTACTGCTGGTTAGGAAGCATTTTAAATGCACATTGCATTTAAAGCTCATCACATTTAAAAAATTCTTTAAATCTCAGGGAAGGGTGCAAAATGGTTCTTAGCCTTTCAAGCCTCACACAGTGAAATAATGTGAAAACAGTCTACTGGCTTTATGAGCAAAAACATACAAAAAGTAAGAAACAGTAAAGCCTTGAAATTGTGTGCATTTGATTAACATCACTCACCTGACCATTGTTTCAATTTTCTTTTTGTATTTTGGATCTATTTTACTCCGATATTCAGGTCTCATCAACATAGCAGCAAAATTGAAGGCCGAGTTTTTCAATCCTGCTCGGTGACACTCAATCACAGCTGAAGTCAGGATTGGCACAATATCTATAATCAAATGAAACAATTATGTCAAATATTTACCAATATTAATGTTTAAAACCTTTAAGCTAATACAGCTAAAAAAGTACTGATGAGAAAAGACTATTTTTCTTCTTTGTCATGGTACACAGTTGCACAATATGGGGCATTCCT
>NW_005054297.1:9422758-9441309 GCF_000277835.1 Geospiza fortis | reverse complement strand
CAGGAATGTTATTATTTTAACCATTTCTCCCAAATCTTGTCTGCACTCTTTAAAGCCTACTTTTTAGTCTACATTTTCAATGTACCCAAAAATAATTTTTAAAAAATCAATTACAATTTTGTGATGAAGTCCCAGAATCAGTCAGTTCACTGCACACAGTCCTCAGACTGTGTGTGGTTGAGGCTGCTCAGTACTGCAGCAAAGTGAGGACAGATTAAAGTGCTGGTGAGGATCCCATCCTGGAGCTGTGTATGGGAGAGCTGCCTGGAGGAGCACGCAGAGCACACTGTGCAGTTACACTCTGTTGTTGCCCACAGGATCACAGGGGAGGATGAACCTTGCAGTGCAGTGCAGTGATCAATGAGCTGCCTGCAGAGCACAGCTCCTCTGCTGTCAGCACTTACGTGATGGGAACTTGCTGATGTTGTTGGCCACTCGTATGAGCATCCGTGCTCCCTTCATGTGATCACCGCGTTTCACGTGAATCTGGAACACAGCACACAAACCACATTTACTGCAGCCACGGGGGAGGAATTCCTGCAGCCTGCTCTTAGCATGCATCCATCCTGTTGGGAGCTGCATGCCAACAGCTCCCTCATGAAACAGCAGAGCTGACTAGAGAAGGGACCAGAGACCTCAGCATGGTTCTTCCCCAGTCCTTCTGGCCTTCAGCCCAGCACCTGCAGCTCTTGCCTCACTGCTGGTAGAGAGGGAGGCCAAAGCTGGCTGTAGGAATGGATATCCTGATGGGCATCCATGGGTTAACAAACAGAAATCATTTGAGCCCCTGCTTAATTTCATTTACAGAAAAGCAGTGATCTACTTATGAATAACAACCTCAAATACAACAACAACAACAATAAATAGTTGTAGCATAGTATTTGTAAGCATGAATGCAAAAGAAAAACAGGAAGCCATATGTAATTTTCAATTATTCAGTATTTTAAAAAAGAATATGCTACTCAAAGAGGCAGAAACAACTATGGACTGTCCTCCTGAAGCTTGCTGTTAGCATGCACTTGGATTCTGTGATACAATCTATATGACAATATAATTTATGTACACAGAATATCCATACATACAGTTCAATGAAACAGACATTGTGCAACTTACACACAAATTCAATTTCTCACTTCCTTACCTTCACTAAAATATAGCTGTGTAGAATCATAAGGTTTGTAGCCATCTCAGAAGAAATTTTAATCTTCTGGGTCTTTAACTCGGAATACATACTGAAAAGAACATCGCGTGCATTTCGATAGTTTCCTTAAGAACACAAAACCAACAATTAACAGTAAATTTAATTTTTCATAACAGTATCTTTACTAATGAAATATAGGGAAGCTGAAGTTATGCTGATCCTTTGAATAAAACCATTGCATGACAATTTCTTTGGAAAGCCACAAGCAGTTGCTTGTCACAGTATCCTAAACAATATCAGCCAGGAAGTTAAAAAAAAACACACTAGGAGAAGTAATCTAAACAGTAGCAAAATACATATGATGGCAATTTATATAATGAACTTTAAAAGTGGAAGATGTTTTTAGAGCATTTAAAGATTTTTTTTGTTGTTGTTTTTCAATGTCAGATATTCAAAAGCTACTTTTTAGATGTTAATTTAGTATACTTTAACTTGATCATTTGCTTTGGCAACTCCTTGCCTCTGCAACTAAACCCAAAACCTGTCAAGGGATAGCTAAAACTTGAATGTTATTTCACTAGGTTATACTGTTTCAAGGTTGTGATTGAGGATTGTCCTGAAACCACAGGATCTCATTAAATCATCAATGTAGCTGAAATCAAGTAGTGTCTTGCAATTAGTCTATTTTTAAGTTGTTTTTTTTCTTGTTTTGTTTTGGGGTTATTTTGCTGATTGTTTTGGGATTTTTTGCAGTATTAGAGGCTGAGAAAGTCATACTCTTCGCAGCTGGAGGCATTAAAAGGAAATTCTATTTATTTCAGCAACCATTCTCCTTTGCCTCCCTGTATTTCTCTATCAGCAGATGTTTTCACTCTACAGAGCAATTTGTAATGTTTTGTTACACACTACAATTGAATCAAACTGTGAAATTTGTGTGAGACAGCTAAATATCACTTCAGAATTAGTTGCTGGAAAACAACATTATTCTTTTATATTCTATTACTGACTCTCAATATAATACAGTCTTAAAATCACGTGATTACATAAAAACAACTTCAAGGAAAACTGCACTTAAAATGGCATTCCCAATGAAAAATACCAAGCAGTATGACTTAAATACTATTATTAGATTGATTTTTAAGGAAAGAACAAACTATATTGGTGCAAATTTCACAATCAAGCTCAATGAAATCTGCTGAAGGAAGAGGGCGCTGATGTAAAATTGCCTCTCCAGACGAAACAGTTACTGCAAGATTGGTGCTCTAAATGAGACAAACATGGTGCTTCTAATTACACTGTTGCACAACACATTTATACTACTAGGGAATATGAAATACACGATGGGATATTGCATTTTAGATACAAGTTTCAGATTCAGAGATGCTAATAAATATTTAAACCCTTGAGCCTTTGCATTTCCTGCTTATATAATTAGCACAAATACATTATTCACTTCTATGATGGATTGGGAGATTTGCTTGCCAAGGGTTTCAGAGGTTTTTCCACTCCTTAGCCCAGTGCTGAGGAGCAGCCAAGAAGCAGCCCATAAATGTTAATTTGCCTGGGTTATTCCCGAGACTGCTATTTTTCCTTTGGAGATTTTTCTTTTACATAATTGAAATGAAAAGCAAGCAGTGTTATGGTAGGGTTGTTGCCATGGCTACAGAGGAGAGTGAATAATGGAGGTGGCAGCTATTTTGCTTCTAGCCCTCTCTCTTCTTATTTTTTTTCTAACTTTAGCAACCCATTACAAAGGAAAACCAAGCTTAAAGTTAGCATATGTCTGGTCCTTCAACAGAAATCAACTCCTCTGCCCATTTTCTACTGATAAAAGATCAGTACCAAGGCAGAAACCATATGTAGAAATGGCAATTCTATGACCTGTAACACACAGAAAGGTAAAGTCACAGGCTGTCTCAATCACTATGTTTACTCGAATGTAATAAAGAACACAGATATTTTCCACAAGTTTCTTTTTTCCCCAATATTTAATATACAGGTGTCAGTCCACAGGTTTTCCCCAAGTCTACTTTCAAATTCAAAACTGAACTTGAATATAATTAAAAGCACTGGTACATGTCTTCTCTAATTAGAATCCTACACAAATAACAGCACCCAAAGTAGGGTACCTAAGGAGGCAGCATGAGAGTTGCCATCATATCAGAGGAAAACAGACTTACCTGAACACTGCTCCTCCCTGGCAATTATTATGGCAGTTCTGGCAGCATCTCGGTGCTGCTTTAGGGCCATGTACAAGCGGAACAGGTACTTGGCATCCTGAATGAAATCATACAAAAGCAATTAATACTGACCAAATTCATACTACTGTATTCCCTTTCCTGACTTGCTCATCCCAGCAGCACATTCTCCAAAGAAAGCAGACAAGCTTGCTTCATGAAGAGCTCTCTGTATGAACACACCCCAGCTATGCCACAGTCACCTGCAGGGTTTGGCTGTTGCCCAGGCACAGAACAGCCATGCCAAGGGCCTGAGGGAGGGAGTGCTGGCAGGAGCTGGCCAAGCCCTGGCAGGAGGGTGCAGAAAGCCACAGACCACCATGCACATGAGAATTGTACAGGGGGAAACCAAACAGCTCCAGCTGTGTGGGCATTGACAGTGTCAGAAAAGAACCCAGGGACTCCTTTTAGAAATAGAAGTCTTGCCAGAAATGCTTAAATTGCGTTACGGATCTGGATGCAGACACTGCTTAGTGTGGACACACATGACAAAATCTGGCCCCTAATGAATGTATTGCTCAGGGACCAGATGGTTGACATCCAAGACAGCTAAAAAATTGAAAATTAGGGAACAACCAGCTAATAAGATGCATAAAATTTATAATTTGCTACACCAGGAACTTTTGATAATTATATAACTCAAGAAGGGCAAATGCAGCAAACAGTTCACCCAGAACCTGGCAATCTAACAGCAGGCAAATTAGTGAAATAATTTAAAAACAAAACTAAAAAACAAGACGGCAGTATTGTAGAAGACAAACACAAGTTCTATTTTTGTAAGTGTACTCAAATGTCTAGAAGGCTAGTAAAAAAAAAAGAGAGAAAGAAGAATTGGTCTTTGATAACAAATCAGAGTTTACTTGGTTTTGAGAAAATTGGGATTGAGGAAATCTTCAAGAGGTAATTCCTAAAAATACAAAATAAAATATAGGAACAGAAAAGAAAGAATAGAAAAAAGTAAATATTAAAAATATTCTACTTATTGCTATTAAAGAAATATAAAAAATAAAAAGCAAAATAAAATTACCTTGCTTATGTTGAAAAGGAAATATTAAGAGCAAAAAAATTGGGCGAGTGTCACTATTTTATATCATTAGCAGTGATTTCTAAAATGGGGTCAATAAAAAGTAAAGCCTGTACATGATAATCTTATAACTAGTAAATTGGAATTAAATTAAGCTAAATATTGCATATAATGGTATGGTTCCAACTTAAATGTAAAAATGAAAAAAAAAAAGACAACACTGGCAACTTTATGGACAGCTTAGCAAAAAAATACAAACCAGCCAATTCTGCAATATCAGTAGTAAATCCAAACACTTAAAGGGTGTATTCTATGTTAAAATGGTATAAAAATTACTACAACAATAATTGTATCAATCAATGTTGTGTTATTCTCTGGAATACTGTGTGGGTTTTATATGTAAGGCTCAGACACAGCAAAAAAAAGCAGAAATTCAAGGGAACGGATATATTAAAGATATAAAGATATTTCCTTGTAGAGAAAGACTGCTAAGATTAGATTGCACTTGAGAAGCAAAGAAAAAATTACAAAGAAAAAAAATCACAGAAATAAAAGCAAGAGAGAAAGAAGCGTACACGGAAAGAAAAGAGAAGACAAAACTAGACTTCTTTCTAACTTGAATACAAGGAAAAACTTTAGGTGACCAAAAGGAATTACTGTTAAACTAATGATGGAGCAGAATTTTAAATAACACATGATCAGAAGGTTGAATATCATAAGAATTGTAACTTAAGAATAATGAAATAGTTATCTGGATAATAAAGTAACTGCAACTACTTGCATTAACAGATATTAATTATCCACTGTAAACTGCCTTAAAAAGAAAAATTGCTATTCCCTTAGTGGGGTAAACCAAAAATTAGTAAAATTAGTGGGTTATAATTCTTCCCAACCTCTCATATCACCTAATGGCCACAGATGGCCACTCCATTGATTATTAGCAGAAAACAGCACTATCCCACCCAGGCTGCTTCCCATGTTTTACTTTGATACTCCCACCTTTAAAATCAGTAAGCTAAGGAGCAGAAAATGCAGGAAAGGATTTTCTAATACAATACATTTCCTATTGTCTTTGGAAAATTTACTATTGCAATCTGATTTAGTATTAGATATTCATAATTTTAGTTTAATTTTTCTTTTTAAAAGGTATGTACTCAGAAAATATGCACATGGAAAACAGCAGAACCTTGCTAGTTAATGTTCCCCAAAAGAGGGCACATGACAAATTAAGAATATATGTTGAAATTAACAAACACAATAGTTGATATAATCAGACATCTAAGAAATAGTTTATAATAGTGTAGCAAAATTTTGGTGAGCATAATAATTTTGATAAAATGACACTTCATTAAAATGCCAGACAATTGTTGGCTGTGAAAGTTTTAAAGCAATCAGTCTGCTGTCAGTGATGATCTGGTTTGAAGATCAATGCTTGAAACGATGAGCAAGTTTCTGCTGCAGGGCTACCATTAAATTCACTCTTACTTTCAGCTTTACAAAAATGCCACGACAGAAGCTTCTATTTTCTAAAAACAATAATATCTTGCTTGATAAATTTAAGAACAGTCTCCACAGCATAATGAAGATAATGATTGTTTTTAAAGCAAATATATATGATTGGATAAAGCAAAATTTTGTTACTCACTGAGAGAGACTATGGTAGATTGGATTAAAGCATTCAGAAGAACAAGAGAGAGCTTTTAAATAAGGAAAACAAAGCTCTGCACTGAAGTTCAGAACAATGTTAAACATAGCAATAATAACATTCAAAAAATTCCTAAATATTTTCTAAAATCTTTAGAACCTCTTCACTATGGAGAGTATACTCTAAAGCTCACTTCCTTTACCCAGTCCCATGGACTTCTCTGAACAAGGCAGCTAGACTGCTGTTCTGAGAAAAGAGACTGGATGCTACAGTTTCTTTCCACCCAATTTCCAGCATAAATATGAAATTAGTCTTGCTTACACTGGTACTGCATAGATTTTTCATCCAGTGCCTCCAACAGCTTCATTCCCCTTGGGTTCTTGCAGTTGATTTGTTTGTTTTGCTATGTCTTGCTTCTCTCATAATTTTATTGAAGTTCACATTTCATGTTAGAGGTAAAGTAAGAGGTAAATAATAAAGAGATGGAGGTTTGGTTCTTTTTCTACCTTTTACAAAAGCAAAGTTTGCTTGGCCATCAAATGCCCAGTGTCTCTAAAAGTCTAAAATCTCAAACCCTTAATCCATACAGAGAGGAAAGAGACAGTTTCCAATTTCCTAACAGAATTGTAAACCACAGCTGTAATATTAGGGGTGAAATCAACTTACTGCACTGAGCCCTGTCATCTCCATAATCACCAAACCTTATTGCCTCAGCACGGCATAATTTATACTTCCATATATATCATATTGCACCTGACTGTATTTACCATGACTTCATATGAGGCCCTAAATTCCTTGACTAAGCAATTGACAGCAGACTGCAACACCCTCACCTGAGGTCTGGCTGTCCCCACTCAGCACACATTCCAGGTGTGCTGTAACAGGCAGTAAAAATTCAAGTGGTTCAGCCACTTAGTTCCATGAACTCAAGCCCAAATACGACCAAATGTACAACAAGCTCTATTATCATCAAGGCCATTCAGAAATCAAAGAGGAGCTGCTGATTTTGAAAATCTGTCTGCAACATTTTATGCCTTACACTGATGCTGAACACAAGAACTATCATAGCCTGGCCAACCTTGGGGTTTTGACCTGTACCTCCTACTTTGTACCTTACTTTCTTCCACTGCAAAAGTCAGACCAACTCTGAGCCTGCAGGAAGGGATCAGTGCTGTAGCTCATCTCAAGACACACATGTTGACTGTCCAGCTGGGAAAGGCAACAGCCAGCTGGCAAACTGGCAACAACAAACAGCTAAGTTTTGTCTCTTTCTCTCATTGTGAGCATTAATTTGGGCCTCCTCTGTCCAACTACCTGCTTTCATAAAGATGACTGAAGAAAAATTATTATATTTCTTATATTTCTGAATCTGGAGTTACTGTGTGAATGACTCATGGAATAATTATACAAGTCTTGTTCCTTAACAAAAGCTAAAGCACAGTCTGTGCCTACTAAGAATTTTAGGACAAAGTAAGCTCAAAATATCTTGTTGCACAGAAATGTGACATAACAGCAGTGATAAAAATACAATACCTGGGGCATGCCATCCCCCTCTCCCATAAGATAATCAATCAGCTGATTTGTTAGGGTTTCATCTTTTGCCCGTCCCACCTATTAAAAGAAGACAAAAGAAATTATGACATGAAAGAAGAAGAGAAAAATAACTTACTTATAGTAGCCTTTCAATAAAGCACTGAAACTAGATAGATATAGAACAAGATTTTTTTAGTTCTGTATGTTCAAACTAGATGATTCTTTGGTTCATTAGCTTTGACATGCAGCAGTTTGTATTTATTTTCTAATGTGTTGAGAATTTTAGACATGTTTAGATATCCTCTTTACTGATACAGTTTTCCTTCTATTTGCAATCTAACCAAACACACTCAGTGATGCTGGGAAAAGTCATAGTAATGAAGGTAAAGTTCTTAAAAAGATGGAGAATATTTTGTTTTAACAAAGTTGCTTACTGTTTCAATTGCCATTTCCATAGCCAAGTTATCTTCTGTGCTTGGACTTTGCAAGAAGTGCCTTAGTGCCTAAGATTATACAGAAGAAAAGTTAAAACTGAGATACATGAAACTAATTTTTTCTAATTTTTATCAGGTTCTCTCTCTCTGAGTTTTGATAAGACAAGTGGCACACTGAATCTTATCTCAGCTACAGAGGTAGCAGCTGCTCTTACAGATACTCATGCAAGAAACAACTGAGACTTCGCCAAATTCTGGTGTACACCTCCACCAGCTGTGAAAGATGTTCACAGCAATATGGTGAGAACAAACTAATGATTAATGTAATTAATGTCACAATGTGATTAATGTCATAATGTTTTTTATGTCATGGAGCCCCCCATGCCACAGCTGAAGGAGCTGTCATCTACAATGGCCATAATTTGCAAAAACAGTCATATTTTTTGGTATGTGTTCAGTATGCAAAAGTCAAACATCTAACAAGCATCAGTTCACAGACTTGTAACTGATTAAAAGTGGGTCAATCAACATACTCCAATTAGCATATTTTCTCTTTTCAAAAAAAGCTTTCAGTTAGGTATGCTACAGCAATTAAATTAATTAATTACTCTGCAACCAAGTCTCCACTGGTCAAGCCAATGAAATATAAATAAATTGCTGCTGCAGATCATGATATTCAGAGATTCATTGACAATCATCTATCACCGATTCACCTCAAGCTTCTACTGCTATAAAAAACCTATGTGCATGGCAATGTATCATTCATGGAACACAGCCTAGATAACTGTAAATATTAATAATTTGCTTACATTTTTACCCTTAAAAAAAAACCTCAGTATGTCTTCAGTTAAGGCACTTAGAATCTAATATGAACTTTCCTGAAGACTGTATTTTGAACAGTTTCTATAAACACTTCACTTTCACTGGCTTATCCTTTAGGTACTGACCCGTCCATATTGACCACAAAGCAAGAAAAATTTCCCCGCCTGAAAATGTTTCTTTTCTGCTTCAAAATAGAGTGCAATGCTCTGATAATCTTCATTGGTAGTACTTTCAGAACCTGCAACAGACAGATCTGAGTGATAGCAGGGTATTTTTATTAAATAAGATAAAGACCCTACAGACTGAACATATTCCTATTCTACTTTGTTTTTCTACTGACATTCGAAGAAAACCAAAGCCAGACAGACTCAAATTATGTCTTACACATTTTTTACTATTTACTCCTTAATCAGACTAAATGTCAGACTAACAATTGTTTCCACAGGTCGTACAACATAATGAGACTTCTGTTTTTCACAGAATCATAGAATATAATAATTTGGGTTTGATGGGATCTTAAATATCATTTAGTTCCAAGCTCCCTGCCATGGGCAGGGACACCTTTCGCTAGACCATCTTGCTCAGATTGCCATCCAACCTGGCCTTGGAACCCTTCCAGGGATGGGACAGCCAAAACTTCTCTGGGCAACCTTTTCCAGTGCCTCAACATCCTCATAGTAAGGAAAGTTTTCCTAGTATCTAATCTAAATCTACTCTCCTTTACCTTAAAACCATTCCCCCTCATCCTGTCACTACATTCTCTTCTAAAAAAGCATAATGAAATGGCACTGCTATGATCTGATAATGAATTTTTCCATCATGTCCAGGCAACAATAAAGCAGGGCAAGTGATGATGAGATTATCACCTGAATCATTTTCACAGTTTCAGAATATGGAAGCACACTTGTACAAAGCAAGGCTATCAGGGACAATGCAACCATGTGGTGGCAGGGAGTACTACTTAAGTCTTCTAACCAAGACTCCATTCTGCTGTACACATATAAAACAAAGACAGCCACTACTCCAAAGATAGCTTTCAACTCCTTTTTTTACATACTTAGGTTACAGCTTGAGACGTCCTATTTTGGATAGAAGTAAGAAAGCATAAGGAACTGTAAAACAATTGTGGCCACCTTAACAATCATCTGTAACCATATATCTCCAAGCTAACTCTTGCCAAGCTTTTATAACCTTCATAATAAGAAATCAACGTCTAAATGAAGAGATTAATTGAAAAAACGAGAATTTGGGAGATAACATATGTGGAGCTGATAGGACACTCTTCAAAGGTGCCTCTCACAAACAGAAACTATAAAATTTGGTGCAAATTGACAAGATGGACTCTGACTGGCTTGATGGCCTAAGATAAAATTCAGCTTCTCAGAAAGGTCCCCTTTCCATTTCTCACTGAGACACAAGGAGGCCACAAAGGGTCTTAAAGAGTAGAAAACGAAAAAAAGTGACATGTAAGAAAAAAGCTGGAACCAAGAGAAAAGGAAAAGGAAACAAAAATCAAGAACTGTACCACTGAAATGCTCCATTTTGTATCAAGGCCAAAGAAAGGGATTTGCCAATGGGCACAAGAAAATAGTCTAAATGTCTTATCTCTACGGATAAACAAAAAAACCTGTAGGACAGGCAAGATTTGAAACAAGGAGATAGCAAAGCTGAAAGCAAAGTCTGGCTTATAGGCCTGAAGTACACATGTTACCAAAACTGGGCACGATGACTGGAAATGGGAAACAAAACTAAACACCCATTGTCTAATGATTTCAAATTGGTTAAAATTAACTAAAAGAACAGCAAAACACAGTGCAAGCAAACTATGAGCCTGGAATACTCACTGATGATATCAGCATAAATCTCCATCTTGTTGTGCTGTTGAGCTAATGTGAAAGCTTCATTATTACACTTGGACATAACCAGGAACTGGATGGCAGAACCATAGTCACCAAGCCGCAGAAAGAATCTAATTAGAATGACAAATTAACACCTTAGTACTAATTAGCTTAATGAATACACCAAATGTTTTAGGTATATAGTACAGCATACATACAAATATGACACACTTCTAATCCATTTTGTATCTTGATTATTTTAACTACGTTCCTAAAATTAACTTAATATAAATAATACAGAATGGCAATTTTTTATTATTGTCTTAACTTACTACTTCAGGTTAATATAATTTTATTCAGAAAATCAACAAGAAGAAAAAAAAAATAAGTACCTATTTAGTTGTCCAAATCCTAGAGAACTCAAATCAATTAACTGAATTACACAGTCTCTAGCCAAGTACCAATAACCCGAGTCTAATATGTTAGCAAGCCTCATAAATTCCCAATAGATATATATTTATTTTCAACGTGCATAACATGATTGTTACCTGGCCACCATCTTTGCTCCTTCAAGAGATTGTGTTTCTCTCACAATATTAACAGCCTTTTCAGGATTATTTAGGTGATCCAAATATAGACGAATTACACTATCCCATTGCTTTGCATGTTCATAAGCTACCACAGCTTCTGTGTACCTGAAAAATAATGGCTCCACATCAGTTTTAACTTTGTAAATAACTCTTTATAATCTGGTGTGAAGGAAACATAAATTATTTTATATCTGTGAGATTATTTTGTGGTAACTTCCTTTCAGTTTGCATGTAATCACATTGCTCTGCATTTACTATGTTGTTTTTGGTTTCTATTTAATTTTCTCTTAGGAGAATGAAAAGCAGAGTACCACAATACTATTTTTGACCTACTCTGCCAGCATTTCTTTTGCTATATATTAAAAACAGTTCATCTCTTCCATATGAAATCCCTGGAGAGCAAGAGAACAAAAAAAACCCAAACGTGATAGCTAGGTGTACAATTTTAAAAATAAGACCTCTTTTCTGTTCTGTAGACAAGATCAAGAAATTTCTCATTCTTTCACAATGCAATTTACAGAAACAGTATTTTCTAGTCCCATCAATACAAATACTGAAGTCTGGTGCTGTTTCATATTTTCAAGTATCATTATTCTGAAGAAGTTTACTTACATTAATGATTGGAGGAACTACATTCTGTGATTAAATATAACCTATCTGGGGCTTTCACTTCAGCTAATAACTTTGCATTATTATTATGCAAGTGCAGCCATTAAGATATACCAATAATCTGTACCAATAATGAAAAAATTTCTTTCATGATTATTCTCCCTTTGAGTGACCTCTAAAATCACAGCTGAGGAGTTGTGAGTAACAAGCTGAACTTGAATACTCTCCTAAATGGAATGATGTTCAGTACTTCAAAACCTTTGATGATTTTTGTTAGAAAGATATTAACATTTAGACTGGAAAACAATCAATTAGAGACACATCTTTGATACCAGATGAATGTCCTTAGATTATGTTTCAAATCTTCAATACACAAATTGTAAACTTTAGTTTACATATTTTAGAATCCATTTTCACAAGACTATTTCACACAAGTTTCAGTATGCGTTTTAATTTATTTTACAAAAACACTCATGTATAATACTAACAACAGCAACAACAGGTCTTATATTAAAAAAGAGCATTCAAAAGTACCTGCCATCTGCTTCCTTGGCCTTTGCATATTGTAGGTGAATCTTTGGAGATGAAACCTGAGGAAGAAGTTCACCAACCTTTGCCCTAGAAAGACAATAATTATTTAATAAATACAGCTGCTTCCAAATTTTCTTTGGTAAAACTGGCATATTTATATCAACACTGAAAAGGAGTCTGATAGAAGAAACTGAACATAATGGATAAGCTTTGAAGTAATTTTAATATTTTCAAAAAGTTGCACTTTGTAAGAACATGAAATTACAGATTGCTTTATGAGCACACAGGCTTGAAGACAGTCTCTTCTCTTTTTTTAAGTCTGAGGTGTACAAGCATAAGAAGTGCCAGACCAACAATTTTTACCTCAGGTGTTCTTGGATTAACCAACAGAAGAAGCACAGCATTAAAACTGTAACCTGAAAGATCTATAAAAACCAGCAAGCTAAGTAGTGGGCCTTTCAGGAAAAAGGATATGAGAGACTCAACAGAGGCTGACCTTAAATCTCACCTCTCTGACTAAAAGATGGGCATTCTTCAAACTGAACCACCCTCTGCAAGAGTAAACAAAGCTTCTACCTCCCACTTCCCAAATCAAGATGATCATTAGATGCAAGCTACTCCCCTTCACCAAGTGCTCTCCTGGCTCATTTTGATACCCTGACAATTCTTTGATGGAATAAAATTTCATTTTTCAAATAAATGCACAAAATATTCCAACCTAATCTTTAGAGCACTCATATGAAAGAGGTCTTACTGAACTGTCTGATTGATTCCTAATGTGAGGAGTCCATAAAATGTAATTAGGCCAGAATGGAGTCCTTAAATCTCTCAGAAAATTGGACTTTTCCAATGGAGACTTCCCAATAATCAAATTAACTTAAAAAAAGAAAATTATGATACTGGCTACTCTTGAATAATTTCCAACTGTCCAAATACTCAGTGGAGTATGCATGTTATAAAACTAAGAAATCTAATAAATTAAACAGTAACCACACAAATATAATTATTATATTCAGTGTGCACTAAATTCAGTGTAGATGTGTGCATGTGCACACACTCACAAAGGACTTGAAACTGCAGGAAACTTAAAACATAACACACAAAAAAAGGAAAAAAATATTTCCCATTTACAGTAAGACTATATTAAAACAACATAAATTTCTGAGGGAATATTTAAGCCTGAATTTGGAGCAATAAAATCAATGAAACATAGTTAATGAGGCATTTGTACTATTCAGAGAATCAATCTTTTCCAAAGAGTACCCCAGAAAATCCTCTGAAATATAACCTTGCCCTGAAACCTGTACTTACCAGTTTTTACACCGGATGTATACTGATGCTGCCTTGTCATAATATTGTCCCTTTTCATACAGCTGAGCAGCTTCTGAAAATTGCTACAATATTGGAAACCATTAAAATATAATTTCTAAATTAAGACCATAAATAAATTGCTAACCTAGTGAAATCACATATTCAGCCTTAACTCATATTAACTCTCTTGAGTACCTTCATATTCTCCAGAATAGCTCCACAGTCTCTTTTCAGTAACCTGCTGGGATGTTTAATGGCCTGGTTCACCCCTCGCCGGACATCTCCCATTCGAATGGACATCTGAGCCACTCCAGCAAGGCAAACTTCATCATGTTCCTGGTACTGGCAATCAAGTGAAAAGCAGTAACTACAGATTACACATTAGAAACACCAGGTCACAAAAGAGACAGTAATCAAGCATTGAAAAAACCTAACAAAATATTACAGACTTAATAACATTTAATTTAGAGCTGAATTTAAAATCTGGAGTTCAAATGAGTCTGAAACATGACAACTTAATGTACATTGTGACAGTACATTGTGACAATGTACATTATGACAATGCTATCATTACTAAAAAGGAATTACCTTGTTGTTTCCAGTGATTCCTTTCTCATAATGTGCCAGAGCATTAACATAATCACCCCTAAAAGAAAACTGGAAGTTATACAGACAAATATTTTTAACAGGAAGAGATGTTTGACTTCCTACCACTTTATGCACACATTATGCATGTATCTGTCTTGATTTAAACAAAATGACTACATAGAAGGTTGTGAGGTATGTAAGAGGTGGACAGTTACACAAAATGTCATGGTACTTCCTATGGACTTAATCAAGCTCTTAGTCAAAGAGGCAATTCCATTTCTCAGTTATGTTGGACAGGGACCAATAAACCTCCCTTGAAAGGCAGAAAATAGAAATAATCTATCTGCAAAATACACCCCAATGATCTCAGCTCTATTCCAGATTTTCCTGGAAGACAAATGAAGCTAATCTTTGAAATGATTTAGAATTTTTGCAACACAAAATCAAAGGCAATTTTTTTTTCCTGGAGTATATTCAGAATTCAAGTTCCAGATGGTTGCATTGTTTCATCTGTGTCCATTCCTTCCCTTCTGTGACCAGCAAGTGTCCTCTCTCTCTCAATGCCAGGTGTACTGCCAAGGGAAGGGAATTGTCTACAAATTATTAACAGGTAAGTTTTTCCTCTTGCCTTAGACATTAAACAGACCAGGTTTCATCTGGAAGAATTAACTATTAAATAGACTTTAAATCATGTCAAATGATGTCTTGTCAAATGATGTCATGTCTTCTGTCTTTCAGGGATTGGCAGCCTTGAAATTTGACACACCTCTGCCTAAATCATTTAAGAAAATAAAGGCTTATAGATATTTAAAGAAAGACAGGCAAAAGGCATGGCTTTCATCCAACATAAAAAGTGTTAAATAATTGCAACTTCTTCTATTTTCCAAGCACTTGCCTGCACTAAAGTATTTATTTAGTAGATGATGCATATAGTATATAGTGGACCTACCAGTGGCAAAGAACCTACATATACCAGAATTAGTCAAAAGGAACTATGATTTACTAACACGTCTCTAGCGTGAAAGATTCCTTGCAAAATTACTCTTCCTCATACTAGAGGTGCAAGACCTCACTGAATTGTCTCTTAGCAATGCAGTCATCTGGAATATCTCAGTTCTGTGTTCTATTGAGCTTGAGTATTGGTTTACTATTGTTACACTACAACCTTACAGGAGAACTTACATGAATTCAAGCTGCATTGCATATTCCTTTGATATGAAAGGAATTTGGTCCAGGGCCAGGCGCTTAGCCAGCTGCAGTGCTTTGTCCCAGTGCTGCAAGTCTTTCCGCATCTATTAACAAAGAACAGTAACGTTTTCTGATGCAAGTATCAAATTTGGACTTCTATTCTGAACTTTAAATTATTCTAAATACAAATATTGAGCTAATATTCTAGAAAGATTCAGACAATTTGAGAGACGTTCATCCTGAAGGATGGTCTCTTAGCTTGACCCTGGAAATGACAGACCTGTCAGTCTCACTTCAGTGCCTGGTAAAATTATGGAGAAGATTATTCTGAGAGTTATTGAAAAACACTTCAAGGACAACATACTCATTAGTCACAGCCAGCACAACTTCATGAGAGCAAAGTCCTGCTTGACAAACTTAATTTCCTTTTATTAGGAGGTAACCCACTTAGCTCATCAAGGACAGTCAATTGATGTAATCTTTTTGGCTTTCAGTAAAGCTTTGAATGTGGTCTCATGGAGTTTGCAAAATGTCCAGCCCACAGCTGTATAAATACATCAAGGGATGGGTGAGCAACTGGGTCATGAGTCAGACACAAAGGGTTATAGTGAATGGGGAGACATCAGACTGGGGACTTGTCACTAGTGGGGTCCCACAGGGCTCCATTCTCGGCCCCATGCTCTTCAACATCATAAATTACTTGGACACAGGACCCAAAGGTATAATAAATAAATTTGATGATGACACTAAATTGGAAAGAGCTCCTGACTCCCTCAAAGGCAGGGAGGCCCTGCAGAGAAACCTTGCCAAATTAGGGGACTGGGCACTCCCCAACTGTATGAAGTTTAACAAGGGGTAGTGCTGGACTCAGCACCTGGGACAGAGCAACCCTGGATGTACAGACAGACTGGGGAATGAGATACAGGAAAGGGACCAGGGGGTCCTGGTCCATGACAAGTTGAACATGAGCCAGCAGGGCAGCCAGGAGAGACTACCCTGTCCTGGGGGGCATCAGGCACAGCATGGCCAGCCAGGCAAGGGAGGGGATTGTCCTGCTCTGCTCTGGGGCAGCCTCCCCTTGAATACTGTGTGCAGTTTTGGGCACCACAATATAAGAAGGTTCTAAAGCTATTAGAGAGTGTCCAAAGGTGGCCTACAAAGATGGTGAAGGGCCTTGAGAGGAAACCATATGAGAAGTGGCTGAGGTCACTTCGTCTGTTCAGCCTGGAGGAGACTGAGGGGAGACCTTGTCACAGTCTACAACTCCCTTGTGAGGGGAAGATGAGGGGCAGACACTGATCTCTTCTCTGTGGTGCCCAGATACAGGACCCAAGGGAACAGCCTGAAGCTGTGTCAGAGCAGTTTTACATTGGATATCATTCAAGAAAAGGTTCTTCACCCAGAGGGTGGCTGGGCACTGGAACAGGCTCCCCAGGGCAGCAGACACAGCACCAAGCCTGACAGAGTTCCAGAAGCATTTGGACAATGCTCTCAGGCACAAGGTGTGACCCTTGGGGTTGTCCTGTGCAGGGCCAGGAGTAGGACTCAATGATTCCTGTGGTTCCCTTCTAAATCAGGACAGCCTATGGTTCTAGTCACACAATGGCAAGATCAAAACCATAAAAGGACAAAATTATCAGAAAGTAAAATACTCCAGCATTAACCTGGAAACAACCAGCAGAAAATATACACATCTTAAATGAATACCTCAAGAGCAGCAATAGGACAGGAGGATGCCAGATACAAATCCTGAGCCAGATTAAAATCACTAGTAAACATTGCAAGATGTCCTGCTAAAAGGTTGTGGTCTTCTATCCCCTGTAGAAAGACATAATAGGTGCAGAAGTAGTCCAAAAGAAAATAAATACTGTATAAATAACATAATCTTGTAAGAAAAATAAAGCAAAATAGTAAAACTAAATATCCTTACATTTTACAATGATGTGTATTGGATTCTACAAACCAGAAAAAGCCCTCATGTGCCACTACAGCTAACACTGTCTAAAATCAGCAATTTGCAGAAATCCAGATAATTTTAAGGTACTATTTCACTTTTAGATGTATAGATGCAATCTGGTTTTATTTTGGATTTTTTTAATAGCAGTTTTCAACATTTTCTCAAAAATAACAAAAGGAAATAAGAGCCTCCCAGTGCCTGAGACATGAATATATTCTGCTGTTCTCAAGCAAATGCAGAAAGAAATACTGTGCATTACAGCAGAGACTGCAACGCTTCAAGAGAAAACCAAGCAAGCAGTCTGTAGTTTGGACACTTTATCCTCTATATCCCTTGAAAGCAACTCAACTTCTGTTTGAACAAAAACAACCCTTTCCCCCCACAAAAAAAAGCAACCAAGAATTCAGCAATTCTGAAAGAGGAATTAAATTACCATATTTCCTAGGTAAGACTTTATATTTTACCTTTACTTGCTCTAGTGACATCACCATCCCAGCATTACCAGATGTTCGATAAACACGGATTGCAAAATCCACCTCCATATGATGTAAGCAAGCTTTGGCCAGCTCATTCCAACAAGACTGGTCATTCAGAAGCCTGCAAATCTCCCATGCTTCAGAAAACCTACAGAAGGTAAAACACATTTACAACTATTTTAATTTTAGGTATTACTGATACTCAAAACTCCCTCTCAACGTTTTTTTCTCTTTGTTAGAGAAAACATAAAGACATTTACTTCTAAACCATGGAGAGAGAGATGTATCAGGAAGAATGGAAAAATACAAATGTGTACCTTACAGTTCTATTTCTCCTGTTTCTACCACACCTTTTTAGGAAACCATCTGCTTTCTCTACTCTGGCATTCTTTCCATTATATTGATTTTGCATTGATTCATTACAGTGGGAGGAGAGTACAAAAGAAGCATCCTCAGCCAGTTTCAGAGGAGTCGTTGTCACAAAATCCCAAATAAGTCTTGAAAAAAATTATTTTAGGTTTTCACTTCACAGTGAAAAAAACTCCAAAACATCACTGGGTCATTTACTTTGCTTGGTCTGGAGAGCTATGTGAACTTACAGATTAACCTGATTTATCAAAATTCAGC
>NW_005054297.1:9407497-9422742 GCF_000277835.1 Geospiza fortis | reverse complement strand
ACCAGGATATGATATATTGAACTATAAGCACAGAAGAAAACAATTTCTACAATATAATTAAAATGCAGATGTACCTTTTCAACATTAGAGTCTGAGTAAGCATTTGTCTCAGCATATCAGGTCCAAAGTCTTTCAAATTGCCAAGGAAACTGTGAGTACTTAAATAGATACTGTTTGTTTTCCCACTCGGAGTCTGACAAGTTAATTCTCCATTATACAACAACAAAGGTTTATGGGAATAGGGGACTTCCGTGCCACCTGCCAAAATAATCTTTGATCCTAGATTCAAAGATCAGGAAGAAAAAAAAGATGTCTTGTAAAAATCCTTACATGGTAAAAAGTATAGCAAGCAGCTGAAAACATATATATTTGCAGGACATTAATTCAGGGTCTGTAATTCTGGCAGTCAACAGCAACTACACAAGCGCACATCTTTCAGTAAATATACAGAATGTAAAGCTTCTAAACCAGTAAGGTACTTTTCCAAATGTTGGTAGGCAAATTTCAATGTTTCTCTCTTACAAATATAGAAATGGCTATGTTTACAACTTTAACACTTTCAATGAACACAAATTTTGTGATCTTGATCCTGAGATTTTTCTCATGAATGCTTCAACATACAATTGAATCACAATGTGTAACTTTCAGATGAAATATTATAATAGCAAGAAGCTTATGGAGTTGAGACCAAAATGCCTTGAAGCCTTACAGAGAAACCTGCAAAGTAAATAGTTTTCTATATATAAGCTGCATTTCAAGTTTTCTGTGGTACTATTTATTTCTATATGTATTTAAGACAAATGAAGATTCAGAACATGTTTTACTTTATTAACTAAAATAGTACAATCTTTAAGAACAAGCTTTTTAAAGAGCTTATGGTACCTTGAATGGTATCCTTGTGAAAAACGTAAGTGTATACTTTATCATCATCAAAAGCAACAAAAACACCTTTATCCATTGGCCAGTTTTCCCACAGGATTCCTTTAATGGTTGGTGAGAAGTCTGGAATCTCATATACTCTATCATTTACCTACATATAATGCAAAAGTAAAATTACTACCAAGTGACTAAGGTGAGAAACAAAATATTCATCCCAGCTGTGATTAAAAATTTTAAAAATAATGTAAGTAGTGCAGAAATATGAAAATTGTTTTAAGAAAAAGTTTCCTTATAAGCAGTGATTCTGAATAACACAAGAATTTAAATCTGAAGTGGAGGAAATACACATTATATAAATGACATTTACTATATTTTAAAAAGAGGTATGGAGAAGGGCAGTGAAACTGGGTAAGTTATCTGTATTTAAATACACAAACACACACATTTTTGAAAATTACCCATCAGGAACTTAGTACAATGAAATTGTTCTGATTTAGTATGACAGATTTTATTTCCTTACATTACCATTAAATTATCTTCAAGTTTCCTTGCCAATTTCTTCTATCACCATACATGCTGGAGTGTCAAAATCTTCATTTTCCATTAAAAAAACTATATAGTTGAAGAGTCTGCTAGTACATATATTGTACTGGTATCCCACACTAACTTACTGGACAATAGACAAAGCCATCACTTTTGTCATCTATGAAAGCCATTCTGGTTCCATTGGGATCTGGAAAAACCTTTCTCACACTGACAGGATGTCGATATTCACTCACAAATTGCCAGTCTTCAATGAAGAAATAACGAATAACTCCAGTCTAACGAGAAATAATAGAAAATGTTAATAATTACCTCAGTAAGTGGCAAGCAGGTAATTAATTTGGCTGTAGTGTCTTCCATCTTAGAGTACTGAGTGCTCAAAAAAAGTACTTCTAAGTGGGTTTTTTTGCTTCATTCTCACACCCTGTTTTGGGTAAGACAGGAAAAACTTTTGGGGGACAAAGAAAGGATTTGGGAGGTTTGAGGGGTTTTCTGGTGGTTTTGATATTTTTCTCCCTCTGCTTTGAGGAGACATCTGTGCAGTTGTCTAAACAAATGAAACATCTGTCTCGTTGCTGAGTGAGGCCTAACCTTCAAAAAAAGCTGTAAAATTTGCTTCCAAGCAAGAACCACACATTCTTAAGAAGAGAGGCATCTAACTCAGGGAATAAAAGCAATCAAACTGATTCGTGATTAAGGTATATTAAAAAAATGTGGCTTTTGACATCAATGGTAGTATTTGCATACATCAAATTGATCAGTTGCAAATTTAGTACTTCAAATTTACCGTACCAGTTTAGGTACTGAGGAGGTGGGAAAGGCCTCATCTGCTACAAAATCACTCAAGTTATTAAATCAGTTATTAAACCAGAGACAGTGGTTCTGCCTTTCCTCTGGAAGGTCAATACATCAATTGATATCACAAAGAGCATGACACTACAATGCCAAACATGTCCTGTATTCCCAGTGCCAGAAAATATTAAAAGGACAAAAAACTACCCTCATACATTAAAAAATCTCCAGAAAAATCCATAAGCATGTCCACGTCCTTTTTCAGTGCCTTCCTTAATTCCTTTCCTTGTTGAAACATGTAAAAAACATGTCTTTTGACAGAGGCTTCCGTAGTAAATGAAGGCTTTCATTTATGCTCTGACATTTGTATACATCAGTACCTTTTTGCCCACATTTTTTACATCACCACCTAAATCAACAAATTTGCAAGACAAGTGCTATGTTTTTACTTATATCTGGAAGACATTTTGATTGCCAATCCTCTCACTAATGCAACAGAATTAAGTTCTGCTATTAAAAGCAATGTTTTGCAACAAACACTAGTAAAAGCAAAACTTAACCCTTCCTGCCAATGCACGTCATATAAATGCAACAGTAAAGGAAGCTGGATGCAATTTTGACTGTATTTGCTCAAAGTTCTTGTATACAAAATAATCCACTCTAAAAGTTCACAGATGCACTTTTTGTTTTGCTAAAAGCATGAGCAGTAATCAAAAAATTCAAACATAAATATATTCCATCCAAAAAGATCTTTTGAAATAAGTAATACTCACATCTGTACCATATATGAGGAAGTCACTAGTTAAAGCATGGCACAAAATTCGGTATTTATCATCATCTGCTGGGAAAAGTCGAGTTTCTCGTTCTTCCTGAGCACCCAAACTCTCACTTTCTATCTAAATATAAAGAACAGAATGAACTGAAAATCTCCACTGTTAACAATAGGGTATCATAGTGTTACTTTTATCAAACTGTAAGAAAACGAGATGAAAAAAACTTGCACGTGCATCCCTTAAAAACCAAGCATCTGCTTCTGTCACATTACCAGAGACCTTTACAATAAAACTTGTTAAATAGCTGACAAGAAAATGTTTTTCTTCACCTGTTCTAGTCTAGGTTGTATTTCTAAGTCTACAGAAACTCAGCTCTATATTTTACTTAGCCAACAAAACTATTCTGGAGAATTTCTAATTTTTACCTCCATTAACTGAACATCATTCCATTTTATTTGATTTTTAATATTACATTAACTTGTTCAGCTTATCAACTCATTAGGTAACATTGGCAATCCAAATTGCCAGAGCTCTTACCACATGCAGCTGGACTTTACCCTCAAAGAGAGCAGCAGCATAATCGGAATTAAGGTGCATACTTGCTACTGTCCCCAGGTACTCCACATCTTTAAGCTTTTTTACATCTAAAGGATTCAAACAGAAAAGATAAGGTAAAAATAATTTGATTTTATACAGGTCTTCACTTAACTAAATTTGCAGCTGAGTAAGCAGATGTGAAAATCTCACAACTAAGCAGGGAGGGGACAAGTCACACATAAAGAGAGTTTCTTCTTAGCAGTTAGAGAACTGGTTAGAAACTAAACTACAAGAGAAACTTTTCCTACGCAACTTTGACTAGTATTGTTACAGTTTTATTTAATTTACTGTCACTGAAAAAAAGGGATGCTTAGAAAAACATGAAAGTTTGAAATCCACCATCTAAAATTTGGACACAGCATAACCAAGTTTTCCTTATCCCATACAAAGAACATGAAGATCTGCCAAACTGAAAATTTGAACTCTCTGATCATAGCTCCTAGGACTTTGCCAGCTTCATACTTTAAGACACAGATACAGAATATCTCAAAAGCCTGAAGTCCTTAATTGATGAACAAGATGATGTGAAGAAAACAACTAAGCAACAGTCTACATTTCATGACCAGTACCTCAAATCTCAAATGAGAAGTTTTATTCTATTATTTACAGTGTCTTGCCATAACTGCTTCAGCCTACAAAAATTGTTATCCCATCCAAGCAGGACTGTTGGCAATTCAAGTTTTTATTGTACAATGTGGAATGTCCAGAACTGCTAAACACAACACTAAATTAATAAAATAAAATATAGAGTGCTGCATTAGTTTTAAGAGAACTAAATTTATGCTTACTATTCTCTCCAAGTGCATAAAACCAAGCCCGATTGTTCATTCCTACAGCCAAGTGATAAACACCAATAGCGACAAAACTGGGCTCTACTTCAACAGAGACTGTGACAGGTAGCTCCTGTAAGAAAACAGAACAAAAGAATACAATTTTCATCCACTTTTAATACTTACTTTAATTACACCTACATGAGGTTTAAAGGGAAGAGGTTATCATACGCTTTCCACATGATTTGCTATGGTGACTTCAAGCAGAGAAGTGAGGTATGCAATCCGTGTACTGCAAGCATCTCCAAGGATTGGAAGCTTTGTCAAGAAAACATGGAGGGATCCTCTTCGTGTAGATACTGCCAACAGCTGTCCATCATCTGTCCAAGCCATCTGATCTACACCTAAAATATTCACAAGCTTTTAAAAAAATAAAACAGTACGCTTCTTTCTTTAACTACTGTAACCAACAAGCAATTATTTTGCTCTAAAGTGTGAAAATTGTAGGAATTAATATCTAGAATATATGCACTAAAGCTAACCAATTAATACAATTCCAAGATCAATTAGAATCACTCAACTCAAACACATAATTATCTAATATAGTGTTCTCCTGCGAGTGAAGACTTCACAGAATCACAGAATGATTTGAGCTGGAAGGGACCTTAAAGACCATCTAGATGCAAACCACCTTCACTAGACCAGATTACAGATCTGTAACAAAACTGATTAACACCCTTCCTCTTCAACACTGAAAAGAGCACATTCAGTTCAGGCAGCACATTCAAAGTGATCTATAATACTGGAAGCAGCTGAGCAGAATCTGATTCCTGCCAAATCAGTAAGTACTAAACACAGAACTGCTGTTTGTTCCTCAGTGTCTGAAAATGCCATCAGAAAAACCATACTCTGACTAATACCAATATTCCAAGGGAGACAGAGAAGTGTGCCGAAAAAAATTCTAAATTTCTTAAAAAGAAAAAAAAAATTAAAAGGAAGTTTTTTAGAAATAAAAATGCTGGAGGCAACCATCTACTTGACAGTAACTGAAGCATTTGCAAACACTACATGAGGAGACAAGGGTGGAAACTCACTACTCAAGAAAATGGTTTTGTAACACTGTTCTGGAAGCCACAGGCACAAGTCCTGTACATCAGGACAAGAACAGATCAAATATCAATGTTAGAACAAGACAAAGCACCAAAAAAAATCATGCAAAGATGCAGAAACTTGTTAAATGTATTATTGTAATAATCTGAATACATTGTAATACAGATTCAAAACTGCACAACACTAATTGATCAAATGTTTTGACAGCTGTACTTCTCTACACTTTGAATAGGTAAAATATGCTCCCATTTTGCTACAGGTCACCTAATAAATACAAGTTGGGAAAGCAGGAGTTTTTGAAAAATTCTATATTTACACAGTTTTTCCAACAGCAGCACTTTTACTCTAAGAACAGAGACACTGTCAAAATTCCAGTTTACTTAATTTGTAAAATTTTCTATCCCCATGGAGAAAGTTAACATACCTTTGTTTTCATCATCCAAGTTTATTATGGCATACATTTCTCTCATATCAGTCAGATCATGGATTTTGATGCTAAAACAAAAAAGAAGAGTCAGTCATTCCCACCAATCCAAATCTCAGTCATCATTAACTGGAAGAAACCCAGTCCAATCCAGACAGCCTAAGAGAGCACAAAGCAGAACACAAATGCAAAATGTCTTCCATTTCCTAAAAACAACACATTACTATCCATCACTGTAAATAGTGTATCACTGCATCACAGTACAAAAATATTTGGTCAGAGAACTAAAATTTGAGGAAACGGCACAAATCCAACTTGAAAGAATTGAGGGTTAGGAAACATAGACTGTTATTCCCTTTTGATCTGTCACAGCATTTTAGTTTTAAAAGACATTACTGATGGACACACAGGGCTTGAAACATAGATATAAAAAATACTTTCAATCCTGCTGCATATAAAAGGGACAGAGTGACAGTTTACTTATGCTGTCACATCACTCAATGCAAGTTAAACCACTTAAAGAAATAACCCTTATTGTACAATAGCTCAAGTGCTTGAAGTTGCACCATGTTTCGCTCACAGTTATACCACTCTTGATGTGCAAGTGTCATAAATCAGCAGTTGGTCCTACACAGAGCTGAGAACAGAGAGAACCCTTTAACTCCTACTATGATCCAAGTCCTCTTTTGCTGAAGAATTCAGATATCACAGAATCAGGGATTAGCAGATGAGGAGCTAAAGGAGCTGTTCTATCATATGGACAAAACATTTTGGAAAAACTCCAGTGTATTTAATTCCAGTTATTTATTTCCTTAATTGCTCACACTTTTCAACTTTTGTCTAGACTGTAGGCAAGACCAAACAATGCAGAGAGGATATCAGGTATCAACGTACTCAGTGCAGATTTAAATTAATTCTTCTCCTGTTAAGCAGATGTTTATGTTCAATCAATAAATCTCAGTAAAGAAGTTTGGACTATCTTGTTGCCAAGCAACATAACAGAAAAAGAATGAATCAAAAGGAAAAATACATACTGAAGTTCATTTCTTTTTTGTTTACAATTAATGATATTAATTACAGTTGCAGAGATTTTTGTCAATAATAGCTTCTCCTAGCTCTAGGCAGAGTAGCAGTTCCATAGAGCCATTAATCTTACCTTTTCTAAATTAATTTCTCAGGGAGCCTTGAAGCCTTAGGAAGCAGAGTGTGAATGCCCATTAGCTCCAGTCCTGAGAGAAGAATTCTATTCTTTATATATAAACTACCACTTACCAGTTGTCTCCACATGATGCAGCTTTGTTTAATGACTGTGATATAGCAATGCTGCTTAGATTATCCTTATGATTATGAGCTTGAAAGACTTCTTGTCCTATTTCACGAATGTGTGTAGAAATGACTACAAAACACCCTTGTGAGAAACCAATCATAATATAGCCATCACCATACCTGTTACAAAAAACCAACAATTTAGAAAAGAGATCTGTTAATGCAATATGCAAAAAGCATTTTCTTTCAGACTGCTGGGGTACAGCGCTGGAGTCAATGCCTCCCAGTAACAGAAAAAAATAAACAAATTATGGGAATTTATATATATCATGTTGAACCATATAAAATAGGTTAAGGGGAAACTATCAAAGGTCCCTAAAGGACAGAATCACGTCTGTGCCCAGGTGCCTTGTAAGTCATCTTTATTGTCTCCTGTTTTCTATAATGCCACTTTATTTTCAGCAAGCTGTACATCTGGCAGTGATGCCAGGAGAAAGATTTCTGGTATCCTCATTGAAATAAGCATACAAGAAGATGGCAACTTTCATTTCAAGGTTCTGGCCTATGTGTCCCATCAAAGCCATGTCAAAACAATAATGCCAGTCACTGTGCCCTTAAGGGCACTGCAAACATGGTGGAAGTACCAAAGCAACACATTTGTGAATATTCTGCTTACTTTTCATAGTATCAAGTAGAAATAATGAGGTTAAGGCACAAATAGTTACACCATGTAAAGATGAATTCAAACAATATCTCATTAGCTCAATTGCAAGAAAAATCACTGCAAGGGAAGCAGCCCAGGTACACCTTGTTACACATGGTCATAAACTAAGAAGCATATAGCTTCAGGTTTTTTTAGAGTTGTAGTGTAAAGGGATGTCAATTCCATGTTGACTGAACAGGCATTAAAAGACAAGCTGTAATGATTCAGAGACACAGAAGCAGTACAGCTACTTTTTTGGTACAGGTGTGAAACTTCTAGCTTAGGTTTACTTTATAGGAATATTACCAACGGTATTGCACAATAAGAAGGCTACAAGAACTTTGCACAGCTTTGCAAACCAACAAAGTAGCTGAAGGACACAACTTCACCCCTGGCTCTTCCATCAGTTACTCATCCAAATAGAAAACAACCTATAAACCCATGAGTTTAATCTTCTGTCAAGACAGCAACATAGTTTTGTTTAAAGCTGGGCATACCAACAGTGATTCTGTTGGAAGATATTGTTTTTATAGCTATTGAATCATCAAGTGATTGATGATTGATGAACAGTTAGAAAATGTAGACTACCTTGTGTTCGGAAAAGAATTACTGAAAAGACTACAATGCAGCCAAGAAAAATCCAGTCTGAGCATGGGATAGATGATTTTGTTTCCAGCATTTATCAGAACTACTTGGAAAATCTCAACTTCTTAATACTAGAATAATTAAGAAAGTTTTGCTCACCATTTGTAGCTTACAATACTGCCATAAGGCTGCTGAAATTTCAGATCAATTGGGTTATCAGGATCATTCAAATTAAAAAGGAAGAGAGTCTTCTTGCCAACCACTACACTGACCTGCCAATGAATGAAAAGAAAAATTAACATGACAAGAATAGCATAACTTTAAAGTAAGGCCCTATATTTTCACTAAAAGATGAGATCTAGGAATTTGAATAATCCTTAATAATCCCATGGATCTGAATTCTGAATCTTCATCAATAGTAGAAGAGATTTTCAGGACATTCCCTTTCATAAGGCAGTGATTCACAAATCTAAATGCAAGCTCCGCAGAATACACTCTCAAATCTCTACAATCTCAAATTCAAGACTTTCTCCTACAGAAGTCAGCTCCATTTCCTCAGAAGAAAATGCAGCATATCACATGGAGTTATCCTGTTAGGTTATTCCTACTTGAACTACAGTATTTGGTAGTGACTTCTTACTGTGCTTTCCCTGGTTGATACTCTATCATCAGTCTTCATAACTGAGAACTGCATGTCACTGGGATCTGAGCTGATTGAGGTCTGCAAGAAAAAAGTGCAGATTGAGAAATCAACAGTTAATGTAGTCCATACTGATGATAAATAATTGCATTATTTCTGCCATGTATAATTTTGCACAAGGACAGACAGACAGGGACAGACACTACTGCATTTAGTACCAAAATCAAGAAAATAATTGGAGAAGACATGACCTCAGTTTGGGTCTTAATGATATGTTAGCATAAAATATACTGAAAAAATAAAAAGCTCCTGGTCCTTGAAAGCCCTGGGACTCAAAAGACACAAGCTCCCATAGGTCTCAGCTTTCTTGGAAACCAGGAGCACATCTTAAAATCAAATGTCCATTATAAATACTACCTGTCTTATAGTATCCCCTTCCTGATTGCTTATAGTAATCATTCTGTCTTCACCTCCTAAAGCAAGGAGGTTTTCAATACTCCAACAGCCACAAGTAATCCTCTTAGTGTGTTTACCTGAAAAAGAAAAAAATCTATACAACACAAATCAAACACAACCACAAAAAAAAATCCGTGATGGAAATATACATACACCTTTCAATCAGTCAGTCAAACACAAATTGTCAGAATGTGAAACAATCTGTTAGAGCAAGAGTCTTTTTTTAAAAAAAATCTGCTCTCAGATGGAAGTCTTTTGACTTTATATGAAACAGCACAGCCCTTGTTCTTCCATTTATTTGTATCACATTTCTGGGGAACGTGTTATACCCTTAGCCTTTATGCCCAGAGGCACTCTAAGCAGGTAAGAAAGAGTACCTTAGCAAATGAACAACCACATAATTCCTTTGCAAGAAAGGTAACACACGTCCCCCAGGAAGCAGTAAGGCAGTGTTAGGTATTTGTATATCTATCTATCTATCTATATATATCTATATCTATCTATCTATCTATCTATATATATATATATATATAACTTAGTATTCTCTAAAAATACTCTCCTGAGTACACCAAAGTAGAAGGTGCAAGTTGAGTATGACCACATTGTTTACCTGCATGTTTATATAGAGAACTGGAAAGGAAACTATATATATTAGCAAAATTCCACTTTCACATGTGAGCAGTTTCAAAGCAGTCCATACCAAGAACAGAAATCTTGCGAGAAGTCTGACGGTTATATATGAGTAAGTTTCCCTTTGTTGTTCCAACAGCAAGTAAAGCTCCAACTCGAGACCATAACAAGAAAGACATTGCATCCCTAAAACAAAGAAAAAATTTACTTTGTATAGTAGAGATTCCTTTCATGTGTTCACATATTAAAACATTTTGCATAATAAATTTTGCATTTATCTTTAATTTCTATGAGTCATACAGACCAAGGAGAACTTTCAAGTTAAATAAATGTTCTCAACCAATATCAGAATTATCTAAGTATGCAGAAGATAGTAAAAGTAATAAAAAATTGTATGAGGTAATATATTGTGACTTGTACAAATGAAAATGGATCTGCAAACATCAAGAGTCTTTGATGGAATCACTGGTAATTTTCTGGTCACTGGTCACTTTTTGTATTGTTTTTCTATATGTTCTTCAATAACCTCAATAACTTTTGAGTTAACTCAAAAGTGAGTAGGTCTGGTTCTAGTCAATGTAATAAAGAAGTTAGAAAGAGCTATTTTAACTTGAAGTTTCAGATAGAGCAAGGCCTATTTTGATGCATAATTAAAGCTATATAGATACTATATATCATGTTAAAAAAAACAAGAGCCTCTTAAGCAAAAAAAACTATAAACCAGAATTTTCTAGTTAGTGCAGTCCCTCCCAACTTTTTAACTTTCACTCTAGGCATGGAATAGAAATTTGAAATATTGACATGTGAAATGACCTCCAATACATTTGGTTTGCATATAAGGGTGCTTTTCTAATTTCAGAAAGGGAAGGATATCAGAAAAGCCTCATTATCACACTGTTTATGTCTTGGTGCTTACTCTGCTTAAGCAATAACACTGTGACAAAAAAAGGATCAGGGACTTACATCGATATATAATGTTCTAGCAAGACTGCCTCCAGTAAGCAATTTACCTCCAGTATTAGAGAGAAAGATGATTAAGGAACTGCAATTAATTGCAGACTCCATTCTGTTAAGTACCTTCTATGTTCCTTTTTGCTTGCATACTGGCAGGTTACTCTTCTCCCCACAGTACTTGTTCACACATAAAAATGGTACAATATGGTCTGTTCATTCCCTCAATGTAATATGTGTATAACACACACCTTAACAAACAGAGGAAAGAGTTGTTTCCACTCTCTCTCCTACAGAAAGAATGTTTATGTAGAATGCAAGAGTTTAGTGGAATAGACTCAAACAAGCCACAAGTTTAATTGTTAAACCAAGCTTATCTATTAACCCAATGCTTGATGGTTATGCAGACCCCAGAAAAGTCTAAAGTCTGTGGCCAAATTCGGAAAGGTAAGGCTTTGAACCTTACATATCTCCTTTCATCCTAAACTACTCTACTTTGCGAATAGCATTCTAGCCCCCTTCTTAATCTAAGGGGAAAAAAAATTATCACCACTGATATCACTTCCCTTACTTTTAAGCTCCCTTTAGCTGGTGTGAAAGACTTAGGAGAAAGAGTGGCAAGCGCAGACACATGAAAAATTCACCCATCCTTGCTGCTACCACAAAGGTGAAACACTGAAGAGAAGTGCTCCAGAGACAATGGCACTGCTGACACTCAAAAAATAAACAAACACCCTGTAACCCCCAAAATCCCCATCCATAACAAAAACTTCAAAACCAGCAAATTATATAAAAATAATTTAGCAATGAACCGTAGAATATTAGTTTAATTAGTAAATATATTATGAGGACTCTAATAAAAAGATGAGCTTGAAATACAGCCTCCACATCAATAAATCACAATGGTAAAACTCTTTAAATACCCACGTTAAAAAAAAATTTCTTACCTCATGCCACTGTCTACTTGGCTTGTTTTGTTTGTGATTGCATCCCACAGAAATATGGTGCTAGATTTGTCTGTGATTATTGCTAAAGTATCTCCATCCTTATCCCAGTCCATAGCAACACAGTTACTGAAGAAAAAAAAAATCACTAGGAATGTTAAAATGTGTTTGTAAGTGTACAGAAACAGCCAGAACTATGCAACTGAGTCCCTATTTTCCCCTTCTCCTCCTCTGCAAACCCAGACTGCAGATTTATCTGTAAAGTATTTCTATAGCAACCCCACTCTTATTCAAATCTCACTGATGACAGGGGCTGAGAGGAAGGTCATAAAAAACACTGCTACCTATGTTCTAGTACTTGAAATACTATCACCTTGATTTTCAAGAGACACTGAAAGTCCTCCATAAGGTTGTGGTTTGTTAGAGGCCATTCAGAGTAGAGATTATTTTTCTGATACTACACCTCTGATTCCACACAGCTTTCCTCACTTTGGACAGTTTTCTGGAGAGAATGTGCATTTATCACACATTGTGCAAAACACTGCACAGGAAGAGCTCGGCCATGGATATTACCAAGCAAAAGAGACTGACACAGCCAGATCATTTTATGAATGACACCTAACCCGAACAGCAAGGTGTGATGGTCAGAAATACATGTGAGTCTGGTAAAGACAATGAGAATTGCATCTCTTGGTTTGGTGCAAGGTGGCAACTACCACAAACTACAAAGACTGGATTTCTAGACATCCTGGGGAACTAAGTGATTCTGGCTCATATTAACCAATGACACAGGGCCATGTAAGTGATGATTTGGAAATTAAAGTTATACTCTTGACTAGAGGTTTCAGACTTAAGAACCATGGGAGTTTTGCCTTGACTAATGGGTTTATCTTAATTGAAATTCATCATCATTCAATTTCAATTTTAATTGAAATTAAAAATTTCCATGACTAAGAAGAGATGAACAGTACACAAATGAAACTAACATGAGGTATTAATGGTGCCCAATAAAAATGTATTTACTGAGCAAACCAATATGATGACCCAATGTCACACCATTTTTCCCTAGGGAGGTTTCCCCTGGGCCACATCCAGACTGCTCCTACGGTCTCACTGCCTTTTAAGAAGCTCAATATATCTCCCCAAAGTACACAATTTTTTAGATTTAATCTGAAAAAATCCAGTTTGTAAACTCCCATACCACTCTCCGATGTGAACCAGAGTGTGATGAGCTGGGAAAAAAGTATCATCTTGACCTAAAGCAACAATGCCAATGGGTACATTTATGCCACTAATGTAAACAGAAGCACTAAACCAAAGAAGTACCTTTCCTCAGCAAAGCCATGATAACAAATTGTTAGAAAAGCAACAGTAGCAAGAATGCAAGCATATATTGCACACCCCCTCATTATGATCCTTCTTAATGTGATAGGTCTTTTTTTTACATTTTAATTACATAATTTGTCTTCTCTGCCAGGTATGTTCACCAGAGATAGTATATCATCTTACAAATTTCTCCCATTGTTTAAGTACCTCACCAGAAGAGAAGCATTTTTAAAGAAAACAACAATGAAAATAATTTAAACCTATCTTAGTACCTACCCTGGCAGGTTGATTTCATTTCTCTTCTGACCATGACGATCAAAAATTTTCACAGAATGATCACCTCTAAAAAAGATTAATATATAGAATAACTCCCTTTCTTTATCGGCAATTTTGATGGACAAATGCAATGAATAGTTGCAGTCTTACCCTATTACAGCAAGAAAATTTCCTAAAGTTTTCTGCCAAGCAAACTGCAGAGGAGAACCAGACCAAGCTTTTTCATACAGACTGAATACTTGCTGGAGAAAAAAAAGAAGTAGGAAATGATACATCTTAAAATCATAATATATAAGAATACTACAACTGCCTAGCATGTTAGCAACTGAGTACTGTGGAGGTAAAACACATCCCCTCCCCAAACAATCCAAACCCAACTTCTGTGTGATTCCAATGCACTGAAGTAGCAAAATCCCAGATAAACGTTCTTTCAAGTGGAAAAAATTGAAGTTTCTGCTGCTGTGTGTCCACATAGAGAACTGTGGCTCTATTAATAATAAACTATTATTTTTGCCTCTTAGTTACAAGAATAAAAAATTGCATGAGACTCCCCTTCTAGTTCAAAGACCACATTGTTAATAGTTCTCTAAATTTAATTGAAAAGTCTGGGACCAGAAAGCATCCTTAGTTTGTAAACACAGAAGGCTCAACATTCACTCTTTTAGAGACAGGTAACCTTTTTGTTACTCTGAATTGCTGGGTCTTAAAAGCTACGATCTCAAACCAACACACTATAGAAAGAGATTTGACTTCCAATGGAGAAAATTTCTGAATGTCCTTTTCCTTTCACACCACCCACAGATATTTTTCTGTATCCTGAATCTAAAATAAAGCCTACAAGTTTGTTTCACAGCTGGCTATCGTGACTTATATCCCCACAGGTCATAAGATAAACACCAACACCTGCTGTCCACCAAAGGCCCGTGAGGTTTGCTCAAGTCTGCCACAGGTCCTTATCCCTTCTTTTGGGTCAATGTAAACTGAGGCATTCCTCACACTCAATCTGCGTTCTGCTCACAAGAACAGCAAAAACACAACCACCACGGGCCACACTCATAAACGACATCTAACAATGATGTTTGATTTTGACAAGTAATTTAAGGAGCAGGGACACAAGATGATTTGAGGGAAGAAGCATCTCCCCATCTAACAGGAAAGGCTGAGAGAGCTGGGATTGCTCAGCCTGGAGAAGCGAAGGCTTTGGCGTGACCTAATTGCGGGTTTTCAGTACCTGAAGGAAACATACAAGACAGGGTGGACTAGTATAAGAGCACGCAACCACAGAACGAGGGGAAATGGCTTCAAACTGAGAGTACTTTTAGATTAGTTACTAAGAGGTTGCTGCGACGGTGGAGAGGCACTGGTACAGGTTTCCCGCAGAAGTTGTGGACACCTCATCCGTGGAAGCGTACAATGCCAGGCTGGATAGAGCCTTGAGCAACCTGGGTTAGTGAAGATGTGCCTGCCCATCGCAGAGGCGCTGCAACTGGATGCCCTTTAAGCTCCCCTCTACCCGTAGTCTCTCCGCGCGAAAGTAAACAAACGCGGAGTGCCGGCAAGCACACCAGGCCCCCCTGCCA